>NC_089770.1:32429428-32544428 GCF_040412425.1 Macrobrachium rosenbergii | reverse complement strand
TGGGTCCTTTTGTTGCAGCCAGCTCAATTTCATAGTTAGCTTGTATTGTTAGGGTGCTAGGAAATTAAATAGTCAGTGGTGGTCTAAAGGAACTTAAGAGTCTCTGCTGGTCAGGGTTCATATAGGGCGTATTGTTTTGTTTTTAGGTCTTTGAGGTTAGGCAGATCCCAATGGTCATGTTGGAATATCTTCAACTTCTTCTGCACAGTTATCTGCATCAGCGAAAGCAGTAGAGAACTCAGAAGGTCCTGCACACTCAACTCCTCCAGACATGAGAGGCTGAATAGCCACATGGAAGGTTTGACTTTTCCCCTCCATTCATGAGAAGCATAGAATACCACATAGGAGGCGCTTCTGACTCAGACAGTACCTTAGACACAAGACTGACGTTGGGGTACTCTCTCTACACGCATCCTTACCTACCAAGTTGACAACTAGGTGAGGACACATATATTTACACATAGTAGGTTGATAAATGAGTTACCTGCTTATTCTCCGTTGACAGGTCAGGCTGAATTAGATTGATCCCACCTCCATTAAAATTTTGTTAATCGAGCTAATTCAGGTGTTCAGGAGTGTATTGCAATATGAAGTTTTCATAATAAAACTAATGTTGTAATACTTACCTGAACACCACCTGAATGATTCCCCCCCTCCTTCCCATTTCAATTTTGATAGTAAGTGACTCAATTGAGGATGTCGGCCTCTGTCAGCCGGTATTTGCAGCAACGTTGTCAATGGTACCTTGTAACGTCACCTACAGAGCCGTCAGCGGAGTCTCCAGCGAACGTGTCATTCACTAAGTCACCATAGAAAACTTGCTCAGCGGAGACTTAGTGAATGACACGTTAAGCTGGAGACTCCGCTGACGGCTCTGTAGGTGAGTATTTGTAACGTCACCTACAGAGCCGTCAGCGGAGTCTCCAGCGAACGTGTCATTCACTAAGTCTAAGCTGAGCAAGTTTTCTATGGTGACTTCCCCAGTTTCTTCGCCATACAATTAGTCACACCTAACGTGCCATGTCACGCGATTTCAATCAGTTAAATTATATGTGTATTTGATCACCTATTATCGATTGTGTATCTTTTTCTTTATTCGCAGGCATCAAGATTATACCCACATTGGAATTTTGTCTGTCTTTATATTGTAAACTGTACTTGCTCGCTGTATATTATTGTTAATTATTATTGACCTCAGGTCACACACAATCTCATTGTCTTTCGCAGGTCGACGCCACTCTGCCGCTATATAAACTGCCTGGATCTGTAATAAAGTAGCAGTCACTTTTACCTGCTCGTTTCTTTTGCACCTCTTACAACCTCAGGTAACTCATTTGACAAGATTTTACCTGGTGTTGTTAACGCTTACAGTTAATTACCCACTTTGTGGGTAAATTTATGGGGATATAGTTCAGGCTGGTAAGTGACCAAGGCTAATTCAGGTGTTCAGGTAAGTATTACAATATTAGTTTTATTATGAAAACTTCATGCCTAACTGTTTCTGAATAAAAATAGATTACAAAACCAACAAGACACTTTAAAGCTTCTGCCAGAGAAATTCATACCCTATAGACTGAGCTGGGGCACAATGCACATAAAATAAAACAAATATTGATATCAAATATGATAAAAAGGATGAATGATATAAAAGCTTTAGTAAAGAAATAAGAGACTATTCTTTACAAAATGATGCATTCAGACCAAGTGGTTGGTGTATGTAGTCCAGGCTGGTGGTGCATTCGGTCTAGGCTAATGATGCATTCGGTCTGGTGCATTCAGGCAATGGTGCATTTTGTCTAGTTTCCTTTTAAAAGCAATGGCATCTCATTGCCATACAAAGCGATTCAATTTGTTAGATGTCATACATTCTTTAGCATTCGTGTTTTGAACAGGAATATTAGTTTTAATGTAATAAAATTATGTACAACAATAAAATATAAATCTCTAAAAAGATTAAAAAATAAAGCAGAAACCATGGTTCCTTTATTTTTTCATATGGAAGTTCCACAACTAACTCAGGAATGGCATGGTCCATGTGACATCACCGCTCTCACCCCCACATCCCACCATCCATTACCTGTGCACTAAGGTGGCCTGAGAAGACCTTGGGTTGCTGTGAGCACAACCATAACTCGATGTTTGCATTTCCTCAGCTGTGCTCACATAGATAAAATTGATTTCACTGATAATGAAGGTTTTATTACCTTCATTTTCAGTTTATTTCTTCATGTATGTCAGTGGTTATCGCACCATGACTGAGGCTACACTACCGATAAACATTACTTAGAATTCAAGGTTTGATTTACAGAATGGTAATGTTACTTGCCAGCCTTGGCCAAGCAATGGAACACTATGAAATGGCTACTGGTAATACAAAACAGAGGAAAATGGAAAGAAGATGATTACTCACCTACAATACTCTTTTTAGTCAAGTTATAGCAAGGCGAAGTTATACGCAGTTAACGATCATCACACCGGCCAGTAGTCCCACAACCCCAACCCCCCCATGCGACAATGTGCGGATGAAAGAAACAGCATCTGTCACGCATCTTTTGTACATATATCTCCTCTATTATTATTATCATATTAAATGTATCGTCATCATCATGCACGTTGCACTGTCAGCTCTTAGCCGTATGTGTCTTTAACTTCAGTCCTGTCCTATGTACCAATTCATACGTACATTTCCATCTGCCAATAAACACAAGTGATTGCATTTAATCTCTGTTTCTACCTGCCTGATGTCAGGCACTAAATTTCTGCTCGCAAGAGCTACTGACCTGCGTGTTTGTTGTCTGAATAAAAATGAGTAAGCTGTGATCTTTGACCCTTACTCACACCCATCGTCACACTGGAATCACCTCCGCAACACACACACACAGCAGACACTGTCCTCAAATGCCTGTCAGACGACATCTTCAAGCAAATAGCAGGATGGCTCGAAGAACTTCAAACCTGTCACCTATGAATTGCTGAAGGACCAGCTGAAGTCATCCTTTAGCATGCCACCCGCCCTAAGAGCCAAGAAATTCCTCAACTACGCTGGGGCTCCCCCACGGGAGAGGAGAGACCATTAGATGTCTACAAACAATTGCGGGGGCTCATCATGCTATCTCCCACAGACAGCCAACTCCTCACAACACTACCCCGCCAAACAGTGGCGGCCATGCCCAATGCCTCCACCGTGCCAACTGAAGAATTCCTCAGATTAGTTGCAGTCCACATGGCCCACAAGACAGCAGAGCCCCTACACCCACCAACAGCAGCAGCAGCAACACCACAACAAGCCCAGCGGTCAACTGACACAGAATTGGACAGCAGCCAAGAAGGACCAGCTGCCCCCATTTACAAATGAAACTTCCCCAAGCAACTCACCAAGGGGAAGATCAAACAGAAAAAAGACGAACCACCAGAGGGAATATGCTACTTCCACTGGAGATTCGGAAAGAAAGCCCACAAGTGTGACAAAGGCTGCCTCTTTTCAAAAAACATGCAAGAGGGTTGCACATATGACCCAGCCAACTAAAAGTCAGCGGTGAGCAGACCAGTTGCCTCATAAGAGAAAGTGCGCCTGCCCACCACTGTCTTTCTTCCAGGTACGAATGAAAAGGATCCACATGTTTCTTCATCAGGGATGAGAGGTCTAACACAGAGTTCCTCGTCGACACCGGAGCATGAAGGTCCCAGCCAGTCCAAATGAACAACTCAACTCCACTCCACCCACCAACCTTCACGTATCCATCACTAGCGGGCACCACTCAAGATGTACAGAAGACAAGACATCAACTTGTCATTCAACGGGAAAGACTCAGTTGGACCTTCATCATGGAAAATGTGACAACAGCACTGTTGGGAGCGGATTTCCTAACAGCACACCTGCTGTGGACGTAGCACCAAAACAACTGATCCGAGAACAACTCGGACATCATATCCACCACAGCCACTCAGACTTACTGCCTCCACACCACCACCGAAGTTGCAGAGACAACAAATATGCCTAATCGCAGCAGCCGCCCCACCACCAGAAATACGACTACTCCTACAAGACTACTGAGAGGTCTTCAAAGACGACCTGCAGCACGACTTAACCAAACCAGCAAAACAACATCCAGCAACATATAGAAACTGAAGGACCCCCGATTCACTCACGCTTCAGATATTTAGCCCCAGAGAAGCTCGCCTACGCCAAAGTGTTCAGAGAGATGGAGGAAACAGGAATATGCCAAAAAGCCCCCAGCCCATGGGCATCACCCCTTCACATGGTGCCAAAACCCAATGGAATATGGCACTCTTGAAGAGACTACCAATGAGGTGCAAAACCCAATGGAATATGGCATCTTGAAGAGACTACCAATGACTAAACGTCAAAACAAAGCCAGACAGATACCTATTGCCAAACATAGCAGACATAACCAAGTGAACGCAGCAAAGATCTTCACCAAAATAGACCTGTTGAAGAGATACTTCCAAGGCCCAGTAGCAAAGGAAGATACAGAAAAGACCACAATCATCACCCCTTCATACCTACACATTAAACTACAGCTGTTTTGGCCTTCATGCACGCAGGACAACCTTCCAAAGACTTGACTGACAAACTGCTCAGCGACCTCCCGTTCTCGTAGTCTACTTCAATGACATCCTTATATTTAACCCCAACCTCAAGCAATATCTCAAAGACATCAAGAAAGTACTACAGATACTCAAAGAAAACAGACTCACAGTAAGGAAGACAAATGCAAATGGGCAAAGAAAAATGTAGAATTCCTGGGACATCAATTAAGCCCAGAAGGCATTAAACCCCTACCAGAAAAAGTAAAAGCAATCACCAACTTCCCAAAACCAATAACAAAGCAGTACAAGAATTTTCAGGACTAATCAATTATTACTACAGATTTATACCTAACATAAAATAATGAGGCCAATATATGAATGCCTAAAAGGAAAACATATTAACATATTAAGTTAAATTGGTCAGAAAATCAAGATAATGGTTTCCTTTTAGAAAAACAAGCGATAACCCCGTTCAACAGGGAGCCCCTAGCAGTCTACAAAGCCATCCGCCACTTCTGCCACATGTCCGAGGAACGACAGTTGGTAGTGCAAACATACTATCAACCCCTGGTGCACACCTTCACAAACAGATTTCAAAAAAAGAGGACCAGATGGGAGACCATACGCAACCTCAGAGGCTAACAAAAAAAAAAAAAAACTAAGAATGTAATCAGAAGGAAGATAAGAGGCAATAACATACACCAGAAACATGAAGTAACTACACAACTTATATGGTGGAATTGTTAGAAATGAGCAACAAAAAAGATGGCTATGTCAACCTGACTGAAATAAAAAAAAATAGTGCACATGAAGACTAAAAACAACTGTACTGCAGAAAAATAGATAAGACAACCTGCAACAAATTGAAAACAAGTAAAAAGTGCACCAAAGTTTCTTCGGTGCAATCGAGTTCTCTGTGCTGCAGTATAAAATTCTCAGCTATGAGTTGTAGCTCAGAGATTCATGCTTACAGCAAAAAACATTTAAGATCTAGTGAGCCTTTTTCATCTCCACGCCAGCAAAAACTGACCATTGAAAAAGTTGCAAAGTCTAACGATATTGCTCGTGCTGAAGGAAAGCTAGCTCTTTTCACAGCAGAACACTGTTCAATTAACACGTGTGATCATCTTACTAACGTTGTGAAATCTTGTTTTCCCGAACAAAAGAATGCTACACAAATATCTATGCATGGAACTAAATGCACTGCCATTCTTCAAAATGTCATTGTTGAATAAATGAAAGAGGACATTGATGGAAAAAAATTCAGCTTCTCGTTGCTGAAAGTGCAGACATAAGCGTGGATAAATATCTTTGTATCGTAATACAGTGTTTCAGTGATATTACAAGCAAAACTGTCAACATTTCTGCACTTTAAACCACTTGCTGATTGTAACACTGACAGCATTGTTAAAGCCTTAAAATTTATTTTGCAAATATATGGTCTCAATTTGTGCAATGTTATTGGTATTCAAACTGACAGTGCCAGTGTTATGGTTGGAATTAAAGGAAGAAATGTGTATGCCACTCAGTGCAGTTAGTGTCACACGCATGTTCTGAAACATTGCCTAGAAATTGGGAATTTCTGGTTAGTGAGACTTACAATTGGTTTGCAAGATCATCATCACGGCAACAAGCATATGCTAACCTCTTTAAACTTATAAATGATGGTCATGACCCACTAAAAACCATCCAGGCTTGTCAAACATGATGGATGTCTATAGCCTCAGCTGTGAAGAGAGTTCGTGATCAGTGGGTGGAATTCAAAAACACATTTTGAAACTGTTAGGTCTAAAGAAAAATGTATTATGATGAGTCAAATTTTGTTTGTGTGTTATTCTTACACTCTGTACTGAGTGAAGTTCAAAGAGTAAACAAAAATCTTTTGATTCCGAGGATTGTGACCCTACAAGGTTATTACAAGATTTAATGCATCTCACTGAAATGTTAGTTCGAAGAGTGGTGCTCCCTTCTCAGCGAATCGACCCATTCACATGCAGTTTAGAAGATTATCTAGCACTGAAAATCTGTCTTGGGTAGGCTACAATGCTGAAAAAAATTGGTCGAGTCAAATCTTAGTTTAGACAGAACAGAACCTGCGAGATCGTTGCTCAAAATTCTTAACTGTCCTAATTGTAAACTGATTATATACTGTTAAATTGTGCCAGACAGCAATCACCCAATGGTGAAATTGTCATCACAGAGAAGTGACTCATTGGGTAAGTAGACAATATATATTTGTGTGTGTGTGTACACTTAAATTTACGACCTTTCTTTAAAAGGTATTAAAAATACATGGTGAATTACTATTTAAAAGGTTAGCCAAATTCTTAGCTTCTCTGAGAAATTCAAGCCGAATTCTGGCCATTTTGCTTGCTTGACTTTACCATAAGTGGGAGTATCATCTGGCAACCCTGGCTACGACTTCGAAGCGCTCAGCAGTGCTGTAACTTTCAAGAAATTCCCTTAGTTTAAGGAAATTTTGGCTCTTTTAGGGTAATGTTGAAGGATATATTTTTAAGGAAATTCTAAGGAAATATTCAAAAGTTTAGGAAAATGTCATGGAAATCCCGAGTTTATAGTATTATTGTTCAGAAAAGTACGAACAATTAGCCACCCTCCTGAAAACAGAACTATGCACAATGTTGTAGTTTCACTCCCTGACTCATGACGTTACATGTTGCGTTTGAACCCGCGTTTCATTCGCACTTAAACTAGGGAAGGGACAGATTAACCTCCTCCGGGGATCCCCACCTCTCATACAAGACCTTCCCTATGGTCCTCACAGTACTCACTATGCCTATGCTGCACTGCATTCCTGGTCTGCTCTGCTGCTGACTGTCTCTAACTTTTGGTCACTGGCACCTTTATGTGCGCTATCAACTTATTCCAATACACAGTTAATTGTGGTCCACAAATTTTGTTATTGTTTGTTTGTTAGTTAGAATGCCAGAGATGTTTATTTCAGGAAATTAGCCATTCCTATGTGACTAGAGGAGAAATAACCAATAGCCGCTATTGCATTCTTAACCGAGACAAGATATAGTCATTCCGGCGAGGTTATTGGCTATGTAATTAAGAGGCGACATGTAATTAGTGTTCATTTAAGTTGCTGAGAGTAGTGTCAAGTATTCCATTTGATAAGATATATATACCGTAGGCAAAAGATACCAAACTCTAGTGCAGACAAGAATTAAACCATAAAAGGAAATAAAGGAAAAAAATAGGTGGGTTTTCCTCCGACACGTGTAATGTCATGTTCGGAGAACATAAGAGCGTTACTAGCCTTATGAAAGCCGACCTTCCACATATCACATTTATTCGATGTGCCTCCCACATGATACATCTGTGTCTCACATGCTTGTGTAAAACCATCAACTACATTAGATTTATGTAGGAATGTATTCTCTTATTTTACCCGGTCCAGCTTAAGGAGACATGAATTAGTAGAATTTCAAAGTTTTCTTGATATAAGCCCACATAAACTTTCCAGTGTTGGGCAGACACTATGGTTGTCTTTAGAAGCTTACGTTACCAGACATCTTGAACAGTGGGGTGCACTAAAACTATACGAGTATTTCACTGCTGCCATCAGCGGAAAACGAGATCCCTCATATGTAACAGACAGCATCCTCACCAGCTTAAAAAAGCCCTTTATTTAAAGCTCAGATGAAATTCTTAGAAGTGCAATAGCACCGTATAAAATGGATTTAATAAGATTTTCCAGAATGAGAGATCCATTTTACACTATCAACATGCTCAAGTAAAGAAATTGCTGCACAATATCATGAGTGATTTTATCAGCCTCAAGCAAGTAAGAGATTGCAACCTATTTACAGCTGATATTCACAATGAAAATCTAAGAGCATCCATCAGAGAAGTATACGTTGGTATTAAAGCTATTGACACCCTTTCCGAATATCCCATAAGGAAGGACACAAAGGGAATTAAGAAATTTAAACTAAGTTGTCAGGTATTTTTAAATGAGTTAGTTGATCAGATTAGATCTAGGTTTAGAACAGAACCTTTTGAAATACTAGAGGTTCCGAAACCAAAGAATGTAACAGAAACCCTAGCAGTCTGAGGAACTTATTTGAAGCTCTACCTTACCTCCAAGAAATGTGTGATAGAAACTTAACAGACTATGAGTGGAGACAGCTGAGTTTGGAATGCAAATATAAAGAGGGAGAAGATTCTGCCAATTTTGGAAAAATCAGTAATTACTGAAAAATGAACTAGGAGAGAGTAATTCCCAATCTAGTTAAGGTAGTCGGCTGTTGTTGATCATTGCCCCAGTCAATGCCTCAGTAGAGAGGGTATTTAGTCATTTGAGGAGGATTAAAACTGATCTTAGAAACAGCTTGAAAAATAATAGTGTTGTAAGTTTATTGCACACTAAAGATGGTCTTAAAAGAAAAGGGATTGCCCATCATCAGTTGAGCTTAGAGAAACCAATGCAATTAGATTTGGAGGGAGTAAAATGTGACGCTACTGATGAACAAGCAAAAACTCTTATATTAGCACAGTTTCAGCTTTGAGTTTTTTTTATGAAAGTTTGGATTTTGTTTTCAAAGGGAATTAGCATTTTTAAGTTTGAATTTTGTTCTCAAAGAGAATTAGCATTTTTTTTCCCTTTATTTGGTACCCCTCACAAAAGATTTTGATAAAAGTTTGGATTTTGTTTGAAAGAGAATTTAGCTTTTTATTTTTTCTTTAGTGGGTACCCCCATAAAAAGGTTTTCCTGTATGTTTTCATTTTTTGCCATATTTGGTCAAATGAAATAAAATGTCTAATGTATTAGATAAATATCTCATTGATCTCCTAGATTTATTAAACAGTGCAGTAGCAAGAACACTGCAGCATAGTAGGCTTATATATAAGTAGCCTTGTCCATAAAATGCCAAGTCCTGGGACACTACTGAGGTTATTCAGCATTACTACACCAATCCCTAAAGTGAATGTTCACCGAAACTCATCTCTCTGACTCCACGATTTGCCACGAGAGAAACTCAAATGTGCATCTGTTGAACAGAAAGCCTTGGCTTTCCTCTCAACCACAGGTTTTGAGTACTGCAGCAATGAATAAAGAAGGAATGGTCGTGTAAAGACTGTATGATGGCTGTGTCACTGTATGTATAAGAAATGGTCATACACGCATATACAGTTTATATATATTGTAAAGATTAGCGCCAAAATACGCTATGAAAGCCCCCGCCTTTCTGCTTTGCTTGGCCGATAGATAGGCCTCTGTATTCTGAACCTGTGAGAGGTAGTGAATTCTGGTTCGGGTTAGTTTCAACCAGTAGAAGTCAGGGTTTATAAGAGACTCTCAAAAGATATAATCCTTGCCGAGGGCAGTAACTGGCCAGCACCGTTTTCTTTGGTACAGAAGCGTGACCCGGTCAGGACATCGCCCCCACCCTACACCCGTCCAGAAGCAATAAAAGGTCAGGGCGAGAGAAGCTCTCTCTCACACGCAGTCCAGTAGTGAAAGTAGGAGGTCACGAGTGCAGACCTCCCCCCCGTCTTTCCCTCGACGCCATGTGGAGTAGCTGCCCTTGCTCTGTACCCCACCCATGTGGCCAGCAACTAGTGCACGTGGGGATCTGCAAGTCCCAAAGCGAGCGGGAACTCAACTGCAGTCTTTCATTATCACAAGGGCGCCCTTGTCCGCCCCCAACCTACGACTTGAAAGCAGTTCCTTGGTGAGGGAGGCCCTTTGTCGACGCACACACGTGAACCCTGGCAAAATACGACGCTGGATGCCGACGTCAACCTTACGCCCCTACAATTTGGTAAAGTACCTAGAAAGAGTTGCTTAGTCACGTCATGTTCGCCCTTGTGCATTTATTAAACTTCTGGGCCTATAACTTGGTATTCCCTGAGCTTCAATCCCAGCCCACGTGTTCACTGCCTCCTTGCTCTGAGTCACAAGTCAACCTCGGGGAAGTCCTTGGCGCCCTCAGCGCACACCCGAGTAATTCATTCCCCAAATTCCAGCCTTAGATTGTAACCTAGGTCCTCATATCGTTTCAGAGGAACGATTATAGCAGAATTCTCCTTGGTCCGTGTTCCTGGCATTCCCAAGCTTCCCCCCCACCCTTTGGGAGGACTTCTGCAGCAGCAATTTAACATGTTTCAGTTCATTTTCCCTTTTGATCTTGTTTGTCATGTAAATATACCTATTTTTGTATCCACATGTTTCACGCACTTCCCATTGAGAAAGAGCCCTCAGCTCCTTGTATAACTCCTTTTATTTTTTGTTTTATATATCCTGGTTATCTTGCAAGGCCATTATAGAGTAAAGTACTAAATGTGAAGACTTAAGAACCACCTGCACCAGGAAACATATAAAAATGGCGACCTGGCCAGTGATTCTCGTAACGATTGCATCCCCCCTCTCCCCGTTTGTTATTTGTGTTGCAATTTGTGAAATCAGCAATTAGCTCAGCTAAGCTGGATACGAAACAGATTACGAACCTTTGAAAAGCCAGCGCAACAGGCCAAGGAAATTCTGCGTAAGTAAATTGTGTTTATTTAGCATAGGACACTCTAGCAAACGTGACTAAACCTAGGAATTTTGTTTATATAGTAGGGCGCATGTCAGAGGAAAACGAGAGAAAGGATCGCCGAAATTTAGCTTTGGAAGCCTTTGCACGCGGCTTGCATGCCATTCAAATAGGTTATTTAGGTGCTAACCCATTAAAGGAATAGTGCGTGTATTCCTCCTGTGAAAACCTGAGAGTTCGAAACCGAATCCTTAAATAGGCGCGAGAAATCGCCTGCAAACACGTGTTCGAAAGTCAGACTAGCATCGCTGACTTATTTTACACTCTCTCATTTAGAAATAAGGCAAAATCGTATATTATGCTAGGCTAACGCGGACTTAAAAGGTCAACAACCGTTGTCTCGTTCCCTCAGTCCGGGGAAGTCCCGGGTTTGTTTACCAACAGTCACTTCATTCATTCATTCGTCGCAGACAGGCCTATGAGATAAACAGGAAGGGAAGAGAAACGACCTTGACCGGCATTCATAGCCCAGTTAGGAATGTGTAGAAATTTGTTTGTTGTGTAGAAATTTGTTTGTTTGATTTTCTTCGCTCTCCCTCAGCTCGCTCTACCAAATTGTTTTGCATTATTGGGGGTCTGACATTATATGTTCTGTATTGTTCTGTTTTTTTTTGTGTTTTGTTTTGTGCTTTTACTAAGGCTGTGTGTGCTGCCTATCTGTTTATGAATTTGGGATTGCCACCCACCTAATTGCCCTTGAGAATAACATGTCTCCCATAAGTAAGGAAAACTAGCGCTCTCGCTAATCAGACCTCGTCTGTGCGGGAATTCTTGGGAGACCAATCATTTGCTCCTTACCATCCCCAAATAAACCTGTTCGTCGGTAATTTGGTGAGACCAATTCATCTTCAATTCAGTCTCCAGATAAGCCCGCCTTGTCGGTAATTCAGGAGACCCATATATATTCCAATCTAGTCCCCAAATAAACCCGTTCGTCGGTAATTTGGTGAGACCAATTCATCTTTAATTCAGTTCCCAGGTAATCCCGCCTTGTCGGTAATACGGGAGACCCATATATATTCCAATCTAGTCCCCAAATAAACCTGTTCGTCGGTAATTTGGTGAGCCCAATTCATCTTCAATTCAGTCCCCAGAAAAGCCCACCTTGTCAGTAATTCGGGAGGCCTATACATTCCAGTCTTGTCCCCAAGTCAGCCCATTTGTCGGTACCTTGGGAGACCAAATATTCACTCATTATCGTCCCCAATAAGGCCGTTTTGTCGGTAACTTGGGAGACCGGAGAATTCCCATTCCTAACTCCCCGCTGTAGCACGCTGTGCCAGGGCGGGAGATCATTCATACGTCCCTTTTGGGGAAGATTCCAAATTCCCATAGCGCTGGGAAATTAATTCTGTGTTACTTGCTTCCTCTCCCACCCGCAAAATGTTGACACGATCTCAGCAGAGCGAGGATTTCAAGTTCTTCATGTCCTCCGGGAAGGAACTCGGCCTTTCCGGGAGAGAGCTAAGAGACTGGGTACAGGAGAGGATGGACGCAATACAGGCAGAGAGACAGGCTCAGGAGAAACGAGAAGAAGCAGAGAGACAGGAACGAGGGGCAGAGAGACAGGCTCAGGAGAGACGAGAAGAAGCAGAGAGACAGGCTCAGGAGAGACGAGAAGAAGCAGAAAGACAGCCTCAGGAGAGACGAGAACAAGCAGAGAGACAGGAACGAGAAGCAGAGAGACAGGCTCAAGAGAAACGAGAAGAAGTGGAAAGGGAAGAAAGGGACAAGCAGCGTGCACATGAACTCACCTCCACCTGCCACCCAGGGGATGAGTGCCTTCAGCCAGGCTCTCGCCTGCATACCAAAATGGACAGAGGCCGAGCCCGAGGTGTGGCTCGACAGCGCCGAGACAGTCTTAAAGGCCTGCCCCCTGAGTGCAGCCAAACAATCCCTGGTGTTGGGCAAGTTCCTTAGAGGGAAGGCCCTTATTGCCTACAAAGCCCTCCCTCCGGAGGAGCAGGAAAATTGGGAGGTCGTCCGCCAGACTATCGCAAAGGCGTACGAAATAACCCCTGAACACTGGAGGAGGCGCTGGCGCGGGCTAGTGAAGGAAGCCAATCAGACCTGGGCAGACTGGGCATACCAGTCCGAGCGTGCCCGTGCCAAATGGTTCGAGTCCGTGGGGGTTATGACCCTCAACGAGGCGATCGAACAAATAAAAATAGAGCACTTCCTACTCTACGCCCCTCGCCACGCACATCGCCGAGAAGGAGCCCCCAACCTTAGCTGATTGCGGCCGATTAGCGGGGAAGATCAAACAGAAAAAAGACGAACCACCAGAGGGAATATGCTACTTCCAATGGAGATTCAGAAAGAAATCCCGCAAGTGTGACAAAGGCTGCCTCTTTTCAAAAAACATGCAAGAGGGTTGCACACATGACCCAACCAACTAAAAGTCAGCGGTGAGCAGACCAGTTGCCTCATAAGAGAAAGTGCGCCTGCCCCCCACTGTCTTTCTTCCAGGTACGAATGAAAAGGATCCACGTGCTTCTTCATCAGGGATGAGAGGTCTGACACAGAGTTCCTCGTCGACACCGGAGCATGAAGGTCATTTGTCCCAGCCAGTCCAAACGAACAACTCAACTCCACTCCACCTACCAACCTTCACGTATCCATCACTTGAGCACCACTCAAGATGTACAGAAGATGAGACATGAATGTGTCATTCAACGGGAGAGACTCCAGTTGGACCTTCATCATGGCAGACGTGACAACAGCACTGTTGGGAGCGGATTTCCTAACAGCACACCTGCTGTGAACGTAGCATCAAAACAACTGATCTTGAGAACAACTCCGACATCATATCCACAACAGCCATGCAGAATTACTGCCTCCACACCACCACCAAAGTTGCAGAGACGACAAATATGCCCAATCGCAGCAGCCCCACCACCAGAAATACGACAACTCCTACAAGACTACCTGGAGAAGTCTTCAAAGACGACCTGCAGCACGACTTAATCAAACCAGCAAAACATAACATCCGGCAACATATAGAAACTGAAGGACCCCGATTCACTCACGCTTCAGATATTTAGCCCCAGAGAAGCTCGCCTACGCCAAACAAGTGCTCAGAGAGATGGAGGAAGCAGGAATATGCCAAAAGCCCCCACCCCATGGGCATCACCCCTTCACATGGTACCAAACCCAACGGAACATGGCACCCATGCAGAAGCTACCAATGACTAATCGTCAAAACAAAGCCAGACAGATGCCTATGGCCAAACATAGCAGACATAACCAACCAAGTGAACGCAGCAAAGATCTTCACTAAAATAGGCCTGTTGAAGGATACTTCAAGGCCCAGTAGCAAAGGAGGACACAGAAAGACCGCAATCATCACTCCTTCGCCACCTACACATTCAACTACAGCTGTTTTGGCCTTCTAACGCATGGGCAACCTTCCAAAGACTTATTGACAAACTGCTCAACGACCTCCCATTCTCATGTAGTCTACATCGATGACATCCTTACATTTAGCCCCAACCTCAAGCAACATCTCAAAGACATCAAGAAAGTACTACAGATACTCAAAGAAAACAGACTCACAGTAAGGGAAGACAAATGCAAATGGGCAAAGAAAACAGTGGAATTCCTGGGACATCAATTAAGCCCAGAAGCCATTAAACCATTACCAGAAAAAGTAAAAGCAAAAGCAATCACCAACTTCCCAAAACCAATAACAATTAAAGCAGTGCAAGAATTTTCAGGACTAATCAATTATTACTTCAGATTTATACCTAACATAAAATAATGAGGCCAATATATGAATGCCTAAAAGGAAAACAAAGTTGAATTGGTCAGGAAATCAAGATAACAGTTTCCTTTTAACAAAACAAGCGATAACCTCTGCAACCACATTCATTTTTCCTCTACCCCAAAGGTTCTCACGTTGACAACAGACACAAGTATTGCAGCGATGGGCGCCGTGCTCTAGCAGGGGTACAGATGATGGTTGTCACCCACTGGCGTTCTTCAGCAAGACACTAACGGCAGTGGAACAAAAAATACTCCACGTTCGACAGGGAGCTCCTAGCAGTCTACAAAGCCGTCTGCCACTTCTGCCACATGCCCGAGGATGACAGTTCGTAGTGCAAACAGACTATCAACCCCTGGTGCGCGCCTTCACCAACAGATTTCAACAAAGAGGACCAGATGGGACACCATACGCAACCTCAGAGGCTAACAAAAAAAAAAAAAAATTAAGAATGTCATCTGAAGGAAGATAAGAGCCAATAACATACACCAGAAACGTGAAGTAACTACACAACATATAGTGGAAGAGTTAGAAATGAGCAACAAAAAGATGGTTATGCCAACCTGACTGAAATAAAAAATAGTGCATATGAAGACTAAAACAACTGCACTACAGAAAAATAGATAAGAAAACCTCCAAATTGAAAACAAGTAAAAAGTGCACCAAAGTTTCTTCAGTGCAATCGACTTCTGTGTGTGCTGCAGTACAAAACTCTCATCTACGAGTCATAGCTCAGAGATTCATGCTTACAGCAAAATCATTTAAGATCTTGCGAGCCTTTTTCATCGCCACGCCAGCAAAAACCAACCGTTGAAAAAGTTGCAAAGTCTAATGATGTTGCTCGTGCTGAAACAAAGCTAGCTCTTTTCACAGCAGAACACTGTTCAATTAACACGTGTGATCATCCTACTAATGTTGTGAAATCTTGTTTTCCCGAACAAAAAATGCTACACAAATATCTATGCATGGAACTAAATGCATTGCCACTCTTAAAAATGTCATTATGCCATATTTTGTTGATAAATTGAAAGAGGACATTGACGGAAAAAATTCAGCTATTCATTGATGAAAGTGCAGACATAAGCATGAATAAATATCTCTGTATCGTAATACAGTATTTCAGTGACACTGCAAACAAAATTGTCAACATTTCTGCACTTCAAACCACCTGCTGATTATAACGCTGACAGCACTGTTAATGGCTTAAAATCAACTTTTCAAATATATGGTCTCAACTTGTGTGATGTTATTGGTATTCAAACTGACAATGCCAGTGTATGGTTGGAATTAAAGGAAGAAATGTGTATGCAACTCAATGCAGTTAGTGTCACATGCATGTTTGGAAACGTTGCCTAGAAATTTGGAATTTCTGGTTACCGAGACTTTTACAATTGGTTTGCAAGATCATCATCACGGCAACAAGCATATGCTAACCTCTAAGCTTATAAATGATGGTCATGACCACTAAAATCATCCAGGCTTGTCAAACACGTTGGATGTCTATAGCCTCAGCTGTGAAAAGAATTTGTGATCAGTGGGTGGAATTTAAAACACATTTTGAAACTGTTAGGTCTAAAGAAAAAATGTTACACCTCAAGAAATGTTTTAACACGTATTACGATGAGTCAAATTTTGTTTATATGTTATTTTACACCCTGTACTGAGTGAAGCTCTAAGAGTAAACAAAATTTTGAGTCCAAGGAATTTGACTCAACGCGGTGTCAGACACACAATCCATGGCCAACCTTAACCTTAAATAAAAATGCAGCCCTCTAGCCTCAGTAGTTTTTAAGATCTGAGGGCAGACGTACAGATAAAGCCATTTCAATAGTTTTTACAAAACCTAAAAGTGCAAAATCAACATGGAAGACTGATGCATTAAGGAGCTAATAGGAGGCTGACAAGATGAGAGGAAACGGCCCAAGTAAGATATTAAGTGTGTTTAAAGCAATCTGCTATGGAACCTAAAAACTTGATACACAGTTGCCATAACCACAGTGTGTGGTAATATTAAAAAAATAATGGAAAACATTGACACAAAATTCATGAGAATCAAAAGAAAAGAACCCATAGGTCAGTTAAAGGAGTACATGGCATGACTAGCAAGGGAAGTCCATAAAAAGTGCAATAACATCATCTTCACTGACATCGTGGTCAACTCCAGCCCTAGCCAAAGCTGTGGCACAGTTGGAACTCGTAAAAACCTTAACATGCTATGATGCTCAGACTAGTCACACACTGATGATTCACACTGAAATCAGCAAAACTTTATCAATGGAAGTCAAAAGCTTACTTACAACATGCCAGTAGATACTAATATAAACAGTCTTGGGAATCCTATGTACCATTCACCAAGCAACCCTGCCCCAAATCTGAGAAAAGACCATAAAGAAGAGTATGCTCGAAGCATGCACAAAAAACAAGCACCTTCTACGCCCACAGGTGATTTGGTGCCACTTTAATGTGTATCCTACCAGGCTGTGTGTCCTACCTTTGAATTTATCTGTTTTAGCGTGCATCCTACCAAGCCAAAATGCCGAAAAATACCAAGCTGCATAAAATAGCTCAAAACTCTCTACCTAGATAACTAACTATTTTAGATGACAACTCACCACCAAACTGCCCAAAAAATCTGATAAATACCAAATAGCCAAAACATAGCTCAAAACTATCTTTTATCTTTCTATCTATTTTTGATAACTTCACAACTCATCACCAAAATGCCGAGCTCGGTGGTTTTGTAAATATATTTGTCATTTCGACTTTCTGTTCACACTCTTTATTAAAGGACTTATACAACCCATACAAGATGTATTTTCAGGTGTGATGGACCTGCCATTCAAACTAAGAAATCACGAGGAAAGGATTGGCCAGTAAGGAGATGCAGGAGAAAGGGTTGTCAAGCAGTCAGCTCTGTGAGAAAAGGCAATCATTTCTTTTCGTATACCGATTTAAATGAAAATTACAGGTATTATTACAGTTTCGGTTAAATTCGGATATCTAATATTTTTTACTTGCTATCATATATTTTTGTCATGATTCATACGAAATACTTACTTGCATCTTCCGCAAATTAAGAGTTACGGAGATATTTGCCAATGAATATTGTGCCTTGTTGTTATCGCAAGGATGCGTTTATGCTGCCATGTCAGTTTTTCTGCTGATGCGTTTTGTTTTTGTCAATGTATTGTGGGTAAAAATGCCTAATTGTCTTTTGTTTTTCGTTATGAATTATAAGTACAGTACAAATGTTGAAACCTGATTGGTTGCTTTGTTTCAAGATTATCCAATTAACTGCGATTTTGGAATAAGCCGGCTTTCTACAAAAGTGCACTTCAGTTGACTGCCATGGATTCCGTCGTGCACGTCTGCAGTTGGTGTTCTCTGTCTTACTTTGAGGCTATTGGTCGTTTCCATGGACATTACAATGGAACTCCACAGGTTGTGAATACCTTTCTTCGTGAACATTTAGTACTACCGACAAGTGTTCAGTGTCCGAAGTGTGAATCGCCTTTAGTTTTTTGGGAGGACAAGCATCTGTGGTACTGTAAGCAGTCGGTGCGTATCCGAAAACTAAGAAAAGGCGATTGTGTAATTTCACTGTCAGTGACTACAAGGAACTTTTCTCCATGGGTCTCATCTTCCTCCATGGAAATTAATTTTGTTTGTAAACCATTGGCTTCATAAGTGTTGGGACCATCATTTTGTGATCAAGGGTCTGCATTTATCTCCTTCTACTAGTGTGGATTGGAGGAGTTTTTGTTCTGAAGTGACAGATTACGCTTTTGATCATCAGGAGGCGATTGGTGGCGACAGTGTTATTGTGAGATCGACGAATCTCATTTTGGTAAGAGGAAGTACGATCGTGGTAGGCCTTTAAGTGACATATGGGTGTTCGGGGTATTGAAGGCTTTCGAAAACCAGTTTTATTGTGCCTCTTGTAGAACCGTTGCCTCGAAAGCGTGATGCTGCTACCCTTGTGCCTTTAGTCCAGAAATACATCAAAGGGGCAGTATTGTCATTAGTGATAAGTGGTCGGCTTACAACTCCTTGAAGTCTCTTGGATGCGATCACCGTACAATCAACCACTCCGAAAATTTTGTGGATCCCTCTAACCCCGACACCCATACTCAGAATATTGAGCGTCTTTGGCGAGAACTCAAGGAGTGGATAAAACGGCCTGTAATCGGTCTGAATACTTTCGGCAGTATTTGTCTCACTTTCTCTTTATTCGGAAGTAACCAGAGGAGGAGCTGCTCCATCAGTTTTTATCACCGCCAGTCGCCTCTACCCTCCACAGTCTGAGTCAGGGCGTGTGCCTGTTCACGTCGATGACCCACTAGATCCTCAGCGTTCTACGTCTGCAGCTTTTGAATCTATTTAAGGTAAGTGAAGTGGTTAACGAAAAGGTAACATTGCAGTTTCGGCCGTGAATTTCACCGAAACTGTAACTAGACGTTAGGGGTAAAATTTCGTTCCCTGTAACCCCTGTGGCAAAGCGCGCATGCTGCAATTACCGCTTGCCAGAACATACGAGCTTGCAACAAATGTGCATAAGCCACGTAGCGGCGTTGCACCACCCGAAACTGAGAGCGGTACCCATGGCGGCCATGTATCTCTAAATCTAATCATTTGCGGTAGAAATAAAGGTCAGATTCGTTGAAAGTACACTATTTAAGCTAGGGAAAATGTAATTTTATATCGGAAATGTGAATTTGACCGAAACTGTAAATTTACCAAATTACATTGCAACTTGAGCCTTTGTGCAATCGTTGAGCTCATTTTTTGTGGCCTATGGACCTATCAGTAGTACAGGTTACAAAGTATACTGGATTATCATCCACTACTGTGATTGACTGGTTCAATTTTGCTGGGAGGTTGGTTCTGTCTGTCGAAGAGGGCAAATGGTTGGAACGGAAAACAATCCCGTTCAAATCAATGAATCAAGATTCACTGCTCGGCGCAAATACAACAGGGATCGGTTTTTGGAAGGAGACCAAGCATCAGCTATAGTAGATCCAGAAAATGTCAAACAATTACAATCATGCTAAGTGTATAGATGGTCGTTGGGTCTTTGGTTTATGCCAGGGCAACGATGTGCGATATTTACACGTAGAAAGAGATGCAGCTACTTTTTACCCACCACTGAATGGGAAGTACCGAGTGGATCATGGATACACTGATGAATGGCCTGCATATCACACACTTTCGTGACGTCTTTCTGCAATGCCCTTACCAAAGCTCACAAGCTGAAACTTCAACTCAACTTTTACGGAATTGTATGTGGAGCAGCAAGTGATGCCCAAGTCGATTTTACCAAGGAGAATTCTTCGTTTAGCAGAGCGGCCTTTCGACGAGTTTCAACGGATCATACTTCAAAGCATATCGAAATAACAAAGTGGAAGTAGAAGATGCTTTTAGTACACTTAGAAGCAGACGGTATGGCTTTACTCAGACTGTTCCTTGGGAGTGGAAGAAACGGATGCTGGATTACTGTTATGGTAAACTAAGAAAGTGTTGCAACTGTCTTGAAAGGAAGCTTCAATCCAAGCTGAAGAACCTTATTGCTGACAGCGACTGGACTAAACATGCCAACGTGAACTTTATCGTTAATTTATCAGACAAACCAGTGGATAGTGCTACGACAGCGGCTTTAGGGTATGGATTAAGTTTTGGTGTTTCTGAAAAATTTAGTCATAATTTATGTCCTGATGACATCAATATTTGTAAAGGTATTGTGTATGGTGCTATGGCCAAGCCTTCTTCCCCAAATGTTCCGTGCACGATTTCTCCAGGCATACAAAAACCTTAAAAGACCACGAAACATTGCAAGTAACAAAGGCAGACAAGTCTAACGCAGTGGTAATAATGAATAAAAGTGACTACGTAAATAAAATAATGTCATTATTGAATGATACTGAAACTTGTACATGAAACTGAGGTCAGATCCCACACAGACAGTTAACTTTCAGTTTAGCAAACAAATTAAATCCATTTTTAAGAGCTCTGACCATTTAATTAAACAGTTTACCACTCAGTGCCCCTCCTACCATATCTCTACGGTTTAGTCAAGACTCACAAAATCAATAACCCTATCAGACCAATCATTAGTTCAGCAGGCTCTGTTTCGTATAACTTTTCTAAATGGCTTGTAAAAATTCTTACACCATTGGTAGGAAACATTTCTAATACGAATATAAAAAATAATGTCGACTTTATAGACAAATTGAATAGCTTGAATTTGAAATTTGATTTTACTATAGTTAGTTTTGATGTTATCTCTTTATTTACAAAAAGTGCCTGTAGATGATTTACTGGAATTTTTAGAGGAAGAATTAAAAGTTATGACATTCCCTTAATTGTAGCAAACCTCACAAATCTTATAAGGTTATGTATCCAAGATAGTAAATTTTGTTTCAATTGAGAATTTTTTGTACAAAAGTTTGGTATGGCTATGGGTAATCCATTATCTCCAGTCATTAGCAATATTTACATGGAATTTTTGAGACAAGATTCTTACAAGAATTTTGCCCAAAAAGTTATATGGTTTAGGTATGTAGATGACATTTTTTGTATCTGGCCAGTTCACGAAAATCTCCAGGAATTTCTTGTTAAGCTAAATAATTTAGTCCCTTCTATAAAATTTACCGTAGAGGAAGAAAGAAATTGTAATTTGAATTTTCTTGATGTAACTGTCCATAGACATGATAGAAATTTCACCATTTCAGTCTTTCGAAAATCAACTAACATTGCCTTTTTGTTCATTATTATTCCAATCACCATCAAAATGTTAAATTCTCTGTCTTTCTGGAATGTTCTTAAGGACTTTACGTGTTTGTAGCCCGCAGTTCATTGATGCTGAGATCAAGACTATTTATGATATTGCTTTGAAACTTAAATACCCAAGGACCTTTGTAGATGTAGCATGGAAAAGAGCCAGGAAAACATTTTATTTAACTAATAACAAAATTTGAATTCAGCAAGCATAATATTCTCAAATTACCATATGATGAAAGTTTTTATAAAGTCCTAGAATTTTAAAGCTTTTCAACATAAATGTTTTCAGTAATTTTAATGTTAAGAGTTTAGTGATAAAAAATTCTCCTAAAGATGTTTCTGGCTGCATCTATGAAATTCCTTGCAGAAAATGTGATAAAATATATTATGGACAAACTGGAAAAACACTTTCACAACGAATCAAACAACATCAATATTCTGTGAGAACTGGCCAAATATTGAATGCATTATTCGTACATATGAGAGATTTAGATCATCCTATTAACTGGAGTAAAGCAAGACCTTTAGTCCCGTGCAGTGACAGTTAAAAGGAATATCATCGAATCTTGTTTTATTAAGTCAAATAATGAAAGTGTTCTAAATTTAAGTCTTGGTTTATTTAAACTTGATGCTTTAATAATTAAAAAGTTGATAAATATAAGCAAAATTACTGCAATTTGAATGCGTAAGATTCCGTTTTCCTTATGGTTAAGTATATATTTGGATTAGTTTGTGACCGCGTGATCGCGGTTTGCCGATGGATTAACCTTTTCTTTTTAACCCCTGGCAATTAACCATCTGGTATTCAAGGTTATACATGTTTTTGGATTTTGTAAGCCTAAACTTTAGTATATCATTTTGTTTGGTCTTAGGTTCAGTTTGTGACAGCTCGATCCCAGATTATCCTGGATTAACTTTGTTTATTACCCTTTGACAATTGACCATCTGGTATTTCTTGTTCTTTTTGTTTACTTTGTAACCATCTTTATATTTGTCTCTCATTTGTGTCCCACAATGCGTCAATATATTATATATATATATATATATATATATATATATATATATATATATATATATATATATATATATATATATATATATATATATATATATATATATATATATATATATATATATATATATATATATATATAATACATATATATAATACATATATAATATATATATAATATACATATATATAATATATATATATAATATATAATATATATATAATATATATATATATAATATATATATATAATATATAATATATTTATAATATATAATATATATATATACTGTATATATAATATATATATAATATATATTATATATATATATATAATATATTATATTATATATAAATATATATATATAGCCTAAATATTATATATACATACACGCACGTTTGTGTATATTTGTAAATGTATGTATGCGTGTATCAAAAGGAGACGTCTTGTCTTGCAGCATTTCATCTATTTATGTGGCAACGTTTCAAGGCCAAGCCTCATCATCGGGCTTAAACATACAAACATTAATATAAAATTGACTTGACTAATTATTAAAGGTAATTTATTTAAAAACTAAAAAACTATACAGAAATGCTAAGTACCTTTCAAGGAACAGAAGGGAAGACGAGTGACAGTCACAAGATGCGTGGGTTAAAAGTAAGTTCACGCCAAGAGGAGAAGGGTGGAGGTTGGTTGACTCCTACTCTGGAACTACTTGTTTAATAAAAAGTGATTCTTAGATCATAAGCTGTTGTGGGAAGAGGCCCTTGTAAGAATTTTTGAATTGATCATACTGCATGTTAAATTAACATTTTTATAGGCATGGTTCTGAATATTAGAGTATTCTGGAGACGCCAATCGAACTCCACTGTGATAACTCACACCCCCATGGCAATCAATAAGAACTCTGAGGAGCCTACGAGAGGATCCAACATGTTTTCCCCGATTCGGGGACAAGTAAATAAGTAGACCTCATCTGATGCCAATAGGGGATCAAGTTTATCTTTACATTGAAGAGAAACCCGATTGTCAGGGGATTTGTTGTTATTAGTTGGCATTTTAGGGCACGGACATGTTGATGTATTAGCTATCTAAGTTTGTTAGGGAAAGATTAATTTTGAATAAAGGGAAGACTGGCATAAAATGGTTTCCTAGGAACATTAGGGAAGTAAACTTTGGGTATAATTTTACCCTTAAGGAAATTTTATTTAAATCTTTCAAAATCAGTTGTTTGGAAAAGTCAAAAAAATATTTTTGTAAAAACCTCATGAAATTCCGCCCAGCTTGACGTTAAGGTAAAGGCCCTGAGGAAGAGGGTATTAAGAGAATTTTACTTAAAATTAAAACTGTAAAAATGTGTACTTAAGCCGGTAAATGTCCTTTTCCTAAAAGCAGATGTAAAAACCATTCAGTTGCGTGAAACCTCAGTATCTAAAAATTCCAATTTATTTTCCTTGTCATAAACAATATTAAATTTTGTGTTACGATGAGCATTATTGGCATACTGTAGGAAAGCATCTGCTTCATCTCTGTTTCTGAATAAAATGAAGGTATCGTCCACATAACGACTGTAAAAGAGTGGGTGATAGGCCAGGGGCAACTGTCCAGCAATCACTCCTCTAGGTAACACACAAAAATATTAGCAAAAGCTGGGCCCAAAGGACTGCCCATTGCCATTCTGTCAATTTGGGAATAAGCATTCCCATTAAAAACAAAGGCAGTGTCCTGCACTGCCAGATATAACACTTTTCTAAAATTATCTAAACTAAAACCCTGAAATAGAATATCGTCATCAGTAAAAATCTTAGTTAATAAGTATGAAAGCAATTACTACTCATGATTTGTTTGCCAACAATCTATTTGGGTGTGTACCTGGGCATAGTAAACAACATTCTACCCAAAGATAGATGCTTAAGGCGTAAGATACTTCGTTCAGAGACCTTCTAGGGGCTTAAGAACTGATTTATCTACTTTGTGATTCTTAAAGAATCAGTGGCTGTTATCAGACTATTTGGAAGATGAAATTTTGAAGGAGTATTGCTAGAGGTGGGGGAACACCAAGTACAACCTAATCAAGGTGTAAGATACTTTGTTCAGAGACCTTCTAGGGGTTTAAGAACTGATTTATCTACTTTGTGATTCTTAAAGAATCAGTGGCTGTTATCAAAGACTATTTGGAAGATGAAATTTTGAAGGAGTATTGCTAGAGGTGGGGGAACACCAAGTACAACCTAATCAAGGCGTAAGATACTTCGTTCAGAGACCTTCTAGGGGCTTAAGAACTGATTTATCTACTTTGTGATTCTTAAAAAATCAGTGGCTGTTATCAAAGACTATTTGGAAGATGAAATTTTGAAGGAGTATTGCTAGAGGTGGGGGAACACCAAGTACAACCTAATCACTACCTATGCTTATGGCAAATGTACTGAGGTTTTTAAGCTTTAATCTTGGAAACTACGACATTACCAGTCTCATCACATCCCTAATAGGATCAAATTGACAGCAGGTGAGAGAAAGCAGTCACTGAAAGACTCTCATGGTACAGTTACTATATAATAACACAAAGATCAGACCTCACGAGAACATAAATGTAGTGAGGTTCAGAATGTACGAAGATCAGTCAAGACAGGTCTTACTAGTAAAAGCTCTATATTTCTATCAAAGACTAAACTGGGTTGTGCAGCAGGAAGTCTTAACATTTCAAAGATAGATACAACACAGAACAATGCTATATAAGGCACTCCCAACTGTCAGGCATTAAATATTAAAACGAAAGGTTGGGTTGTGTCCTAAACTAATGAAATTACTGCAGTCTTGTCCTGTGAGGTTTATGGTTACACAAGAGGTCCCATTATCATCAACAGCTTCATGGATTAAGGTACTGAATAGAACAGAATAGAGAATTTAGGCCAAAGCCAGGCACTGAGGTCATTCAGTGATGAAACTGAAATTGACAGAAGGTTTGAAAGGTGTAACTAAGAAATCACAATTTTATAAGTAAATTGTATTTTGCCTAACTATACAAACCTGATGTCCTTTACATTAGGAATTACTTACAGCAGAGCTGGAAACAGCTATTGAACTTTCAAACAAGGTGGTTAAACAATTAACTACCATCTGGTAGGAGGGAGTCCCGCCTGCCCGGACACAAACATTCCAATTTGCCTTTCAACCCAGGATGTCAGATTGCGGGGTGGAATGAGGCAGGCATAAAATGCAATGTAAAGGACCTCAGGTTTGCAGTTACAAAAAATACAATTTACTTTAAAAAACTCTGATTTGTTCCTACAGGATATACAAACTATCAGTCCTTTACATTAGGAAGACTCACTGGTTGGAGGGAGGAATCTGAGTGAGTGTCTTTGAACTGAATGGAGTTCGCCACACCTAGGATTCACTTCCTGGTCAATAGAGCAAGGAGGAGAAACCTGCCTCTGACAAACTGATCACAGTGTAGTAACGCATGATCAATTGTCAGACTTCTCGGTCTTTTCGCATGAGGGAGGAAAATGTAACCTCATACGAAAATAAGCCAAGATGAACCTCAAGAGTCAGAGACAGTCCGACAAATACAAGTATCGGGTTTGTCTTATTGTCAGGGTCTCCTTCCTCCCCTTAGAGGAAGGTGCAGGTTTGCTTCTATAATCTTGGAAGGAAAAATAGAACAGAAGCTCAATGTATAGACTTACCTGCATCGACCGCCAGTTCCAGTATGTAACGGCTCGAGTAAACTCGATGCCCAAAAGAAGAGAGGAAGGATGAAAAGTGAGGAGGAGGAGGAGGAGAGGCCAGTCACTCCCACAGTCATTCTCACATCCACAACTGAACACCTTGGGCGAGATGCAACCCTGTTCTGTTAGAGGAGCCAGGTAAGCTACACAACTTGTTGAGCAGCCACCACAGGTCCCAAAGAAAAAGTGTCCAAGGACTTGTGGGCAATGTCCCAAGACCACACCCCCACTTTCAGTACCTGAGGAACCGACAGGTTCTTCCGGAATGTGAGGGTTTGACCAATGCCCCTGACTTTGTGAGCTCTCGAGCAGAAGGTACCAGTGTCATCTTCGCCAGCAGCAGAGTACACTGTCCTGATTGTCTCATGAAGCCAAAAAGAAATCGTTCTCGGACACTTCTTTCTTGGACGAGCCAGTGCTAACAAAGAGTTGTTGACACTCAGGCCGGTGATGACAAGTTCTCTTCAAATAGTGTCTCAGCACTCTAACAGGACAAAGTGGCTTCCCGTCTGGGTCATTATCTCCAAAGTCCTCTACGGAGGGGATCATGAAGGGCTCGAACCTAGTGTCAAGGACTGAAGGGTTCTGAGTCTTCACTACAAAATCTGGGTTGTGACAACAGTGAGTGTGACTGATCCCCATCCCCTCAAGTCCATGCAGTTCTCCTACTATCTTTGCCAATGCCAAGGCAAGCACGAAGACTGTCTTGAGGGTCAGATCCCTGTCTGATGACTCTCATAAAGGCTTGTACGGTGCAAGAGTCAGGTTCCTCAAAACGAGAGTCACATCCCACACAGGGTGCCTGAGGTCCCTCGGTGGGCAAGACCTTCCAAAGCTTCTCATCAGTAGCGAAACCTCGAAAGAGGAGGTGATGTCTACATCTTTCAGCCACAAGACTAGGCCGAGTGAAGCCCTATGGCCTTTCACGGCTGAAACGAAGAGAAGCTTCTCTCAGTGAAGGAGGATTAAGTCCACAACTAGCTGAACAGTAGCTCTGACCAGAAAGAGACCCTGTCTATGACACCAACCACAGAAGACAGCCCATTTTTTCCCTGGTATACCACTGCAAAGGACTGTCTGAGATATCCAGCCATCTTTGTTGTTGCGTGGCGCAGAAAGCCTCTTGCTCACAAGAGATGCTGGATAACCACCAGCTGTGAAGACGCGGGCTGCACTGCCTGGTGGTACCACTCGACGTAGGGTTGACATAGAAGGTTGGGCCAGGGACGAACCCCTCTCGGTGCCTCGGATAATAGAGCTAGCAGGTCAGGATACCAAACAGCCTGCGGCCATTTGGGAGCCACCAGAATCATCCTGAGATTCAGGGTGATCAACACTTGGCTGATCACCCTGCGAATCAGACAAAATGGAGGATAGGCGTAGACATCAAGGTTGTCCCACGGGTGCTGAAAAGCGTTCTCCTCAGCGGCCCATGTGTCCGGCCTGATGGAACAGAAAGACGAAGTTTTCTGTTGTGCCGGCTGGTGAACAGATCTATGACTGGATGCCCCCACAGACTGAACAGCCTCTCTGTGATGTACAAGTGCAGGACCATTCCGTCCTATCACTCGATTCTGGCAGCTGAGCTTGTCTGCCACTACATTCCTCTTGCCTGGAATGTATCTGGCTGACAGTTCTACCAAGTGAGCCACGGCCTCTCTTGCACCTGCATCACCAACTGGTGAAGCGAAAGGATACAAGACCCCCCTGCTTGTTGACATATGCTACCACTGTGGTGTTGTTGCTCATCAACACCACAGTGTCCCATCACTCAATCTTGAAATTCTTGGAGGACCAGGAAGGCCGCCCTGAGCTCCAGGATGCTGATGTGAAGGTACTTGTCGTCTCAGTTCCACACTCCTGAAGTCAGCAACTCCTCCAGGAGTGTGCCCCATCCCTCAGTCAATGCATCTGAGAACAGAAGAAGTCACGAGGGGGTGAGTATGCATACATAGTCTTATTAAGAGATTCCTGTCATCCAGCACCAGTCTAGATCCTCTCTCATTTCCTCCGAGAGGACTGAGGGTCTTGAGACTGGGGCCAGTACTCCTTCAGTCTCCACTGTAGAGAACGAAGGCAAAGTCGCCCATGAGGGACCAGCTTCTCCAAGGATGACAGGTGACCGACGACGACTTGCCAGTGCTGAGCTGGCTGCTCCCGTCGAGACAGGAACAGCTGTGCTGCCTTCCTGAACCTGCCGATATGAGAGTCTGAGGGGAAGACTCTTGCTGCTACCGTATCTATCAGCATGCCCAGCTACTTTATCCTCTGCTTAGGGATGAGATTGGACTGAGATTTATTACAATCCCTAGATTGCAGCAAAACTCAAGGAGCCAATCCCTGTCCTGAAGCAACTGCGAGCAGGAGCTCGCCAGAACAAGCCAATCGTTGAGATACCTCAAAAGATGTATCCCATGCGAAGGGCTCAAGCCGACACCAGGGTGAACACTCACGTGAGCACCTGAGGAGTGGTCAAGAGCCCGAAACAGAGTGCCCTGAACTGGAACACCGTCTCCCCAAGGATAAAGCGAAGGTACTTGGGGGAGGATGGATGGTTGGGTATTTGGAAGTACACATCCTTCAAGTCCACCATGAGCATGAAATTCTCCCTGATGGAGGTGAGCAAGGAGCACGCCCGTCTCCATCATGAACCAAGTCTGGCGAACAAATCAGTTCAACGGAGAGGTCTATTATTGGTCTCAAGCCCCGATTGTTCAGCATGGGTTGCACTTCTTGCCTGAGTGCGAGATCCTTCAGCGACCAGGAACGTAGGTTAGGAGACAGACCGGAGAGTTGGTGAGGGGTGACCCGAGACTCGAAGGAGAGTAGACATCCCTCCTGAAGGACATCCACTACCCACTCAGCTCTGTATCGCTGCCATGTTGCCCAATGGCTCGACAGGCACCCTCAACCAATGGCAGCAGCTGGAGGGGAATGCTGCCTCTTAGCATTTCCCCTTCTTCCCTTGCCCCCTTTCCTGGACTGGAAAACAGGATGAAAGGCACATGACTGCACACCCTTCCTGGCAGGAGGAGGAGGCTGGCTGTTCACGCGGGTGCCCTTCGAAGCCTGGGTCTTCTTAGCGGGGAGGAAGTGCTAGCCTGACTCAAAGGCCAGGCTGCATTGGCACGCGAAGACCTGGAGGTCTCAGCCACTGCCTGAGGAACAAGGCGGTCACTGTCTTCGGCCCAACACTTGTCCACCGCAGCATCCATCAACTTACAGACCTGGCGATCCGAGTCAGGACAGCATCCCTTCTCTTCAGCACCAGTTTTGCCCACAGGTTTGCCCTCTAGTGGACAAAGCAGATGGCTCTACCTCCAGACTGGCTCAGTCTCCCAAAGGCAGAGTTCTCTCCAGCAACAATAGCACCTGAGGAGGCAGCCACCTTGGATACTGTGAACCACCACAGATCCAGCCAAGAGACTGCCTGGGGGGCTGCCTTGCCAGTAGCCACCAGGCTCACTGCCTCTTGCTCAGGAAAGGGAGCCCCCTTCTGAAAAAAGGGGCTGTAGCGAGACCAGGCCTAGATGAACCAGGTCCAGGTCAACCTGCTTGGTCAGCAAGTACCCCTCTGAGAGCGGGTAAAATCGCTTCTGTCGAGGCAGAGGGGGAAGGAACTTGTCTGAGAGGTTCGACTGAAGCAAAATCTCTGCCCAGAAACAAGATTATTCACCTGGTCAAGCACCTCCTCAGCAAGCGAGGACCACGGCAGCCCCACTGAAACCTTTGGTTTCTTCTTAGGGCCCCAAAATGTTTTGAGGTGTAAAGGACGATCCACAGAAGAGGCTGTGGCCCCTTCTACGAAATCGTGCTGACGAATCAGCGCGATGATCCCTGCAAAGGTCTTCAGTATTTCGGGAATCTCCACATCCTTAAGAGTCTTTCCAGGGTGCGGTCCTCCCAATCTACTCTCCTGGCAGGAGGGAGAACCTCAACAGACCCCTTAGATCTATCCTGAACTACTTGGGTTTACAATAGAGTCAATCTGAGGACTGAGCCAGGAATGTAGGCCTTCGTAACTGAACTCAAGGAGAGGACTATCCAGAGTTCTTCCTGTCCATCTCGCACCTCCCAGTAAAACCCCAGGAGGTTGAGGGGACAGGTGAGGAGGATTGGGCACTCCCACCTGTCCTGCCAGCAGAACCAGCATGAAGGGCAGGCTGAGCGCAGTCATCAACCCACGGTGATGACAGCAATACTGGTCCAGGAGAGTACCTACGCCCTGGTGAGGAGCTGTCCTGAGGAGAAGGGAGAGGTTAACGCGAGCTGAGCCAAGCCAATTGTGTGAACATGATATGGGGCTGATGGGGTCGATTGCGCATCTGGCCTGCGAGAGCATGAGCTGTCCTCTTGACGAGCCCAATCTTCTCCGAGGCTGACACCTCGTGAGAAGACTAGATGGGGGACCTTCTCTCTGTCTCTCCAGGTGTTCGGACCCTCGGGATCGAGACACCAGGTTGGGGGGAACCTGGCCCGAGCACTGATGGTAGTGCCAGCAGGAAGAACCGAAACACCTGCATGTCTTAGCTCTCTCTCTCGCCCTGTGCCTGAACCGGGATGAGAAGTCTCCTTAGAGACTTGAGCACTCTGAGTGACTCGATTGTTGGGCACCAGACAGTACCAGTCTTAGAAGCGGACTTCTTAGGACTGGCAACAGGAGCGCAAACTGAGGTCTGCGAGCCCGCGGCTCCCAAAACACAAGACCCTGGTGAGGTAAGCAATTCAGTTCCTGAGCCCAAAGGCCAGGAAGAGCAGACAAGAGATCCCACTGCTTCCCCTGTGGAGGGAGGGAGTCCCTTAGAAGCCCTATGGCGGGACTTCTTTGTGGGGGGAGAGGCAGCCTTCTTCCTCTTCAGCCAACGAGCCTCAGAAGAGGAAGGGGAGGCGGCAGCAGATGAAGACGAAAACGAAGTTGAAGATGACAACACCTTACGGGACCTCTTCCTTGACTTCTTCATCGTCATCTCCAGGATGGCGGGACCTCTTCCTTGACTTCTTCATCATCATCTTCAGGATGGCGGGACCTCTTCCTTGACGACTTCATCATCTTCATTGGTAGTCAAGTCCCCCATCCAAGAGGGAGCAGCAGACATCACAGGGGCGGCTACAGCAGCCAGAGCAACAGGAGCGACAGGAGTGGCCCAGGCAGCAGGAGCATCGGTAACATCAGGAGCAGCAACAGCAGCGGCCAGGACAACCAGAGCAAGCGGAGCAGCAACAGCGGCCCGGACAGCAGAGAGCACAGGAGCAGGAATCATCATATGGGGTACAGAGAAGGTGACCATCATTGACGGTACAGTATGGGATGGTGGGATCACAGCAAAACCCGGAGGCAGGGCCACTGTGTGCTGGGATACTGGGACAGAAGTCACTTGAGTTGGGAAGTGCGTGGACAGTCACCGGCATCTTCATAAATGCTGTCATTGTCACCATGGTAGTGGTCACAGCAGGAGTAGCATGGGTCACCACCGGAGCGCTCACCAGGTGAGACAGGAGGCCCTACAGGGATGGGGGGCCTTCAGCCCAAGGAGAACCAAGCTGCTTTCAAATCTGTCGTCTACTTACCAAGGAGATGCCCGACTACCATACCTGAAGGAGAAAAGGAGGTCGGGTTAGTGGTGGGAGACTCCTCTTGCTTTGAGGGAAAAATTTACCACCCGGAGTGAGGAGAGGCTCGTGAAGATGAGGTCGTCCTGATTGGCCCCCACACTCACTCCACGCTCAACGAAGTGAGCACAGCCGATGAAGGAGAGTTCTCTCCTGAAGGAGAGACATCCAGAAGGGGAAGACTGCCGGGAGAGAGAAATGAGGGTGGAAGAAGGGTTGGCCACCAAGGGCGTAGTCGGGGTGTACAACGCTCAGACAGTGCCTTGGCAGCCTTCCTCCGATACCATTTCCTCCCTCCAAAATTCACCCACTGCTCAGCTGACCATAAGCAACACTCAGCACAAGTAGAATCATGAAAACAATCATGTTCCCTGCAGGAGGTACAGAGGGCGTGAGGATCAACATCAACACTAATAGAAATTACTGCACTTCTTGCCACCAACCCCAGGAGACACATGCGGCCTTACGAACAGGCTTGTCAGATTTGTGGGTTAGCATGATCAATATCACACATATAACACTAGCAACAACAAAGAAAGATCCCACCGGGAAAAAAACAGCTTAACGACAATCAGGGCAGAGAGGGAAGAACACGTCTGCACCACACGACAGCCGAAAGCAAATTGTAATGTTTACGTCCAGGCAGGCGGGATTCCCACCTACCGGACGGTAGTTAACTGCCTAATCATCTTGTTTGAAAGTTCAACGGCTGTTTCCAGCTCCGCTGTAAGTAATTCCTAATGTAAAGGACCGATGGTCTGTATATCATGTAGGAACAAACAATTGTTAGGAGAGGGTGGAAGTAAGATGGAAGAAAGATTATGAACAGAGGCACAGTAACAGGAATGAAAGGGGTTGCAGCTAGTGGCCAAAGGGATGATGCAAAGAGCCTTAAGTATTGCCTACAGTGCACTGTACGAAGTGCACTGACAGCATTACCACCCCACTGGAAGATTAAGGCAGTGAGAAGTCTTCAAAGTATGCTCATCATTACACAATATACACATCTCCCCTGTAAGAGCAGCACTTCCACCTTGCATACAGCAGATTAATGCATGTAGTAATGACAATCATGGGAAATAACAGCCTCAGCCATTGAAGCATTCAACCAATGCAACTTCTATATGAGGGCAATTACTATAAACACTGCCACTACCTCCTACACCGTCTGGAAATGGAAGCCAACAGTAGGCCTCCTCTCCTGGATTCTGATGTGGCTACGATACAGTACTCTCAACATGGAAAGCATTTCTACAAGAGATTTTAATACAACATTCAAAGTTAGCAGTGCTCTACTTGCATTGTTCCAACATTCATGTATGCACCCCTACAACCACATCAGCAGACTGAGAAAGATTCAACCTCTTTAGGCACTACAGACGCAATTCCTTACATTCACAATACTTTAAACAAATACCTGATCAGCCCAGACAAATTGAAATTCATGTAGTCAAAAGGCTGGAGAGGAATCAAAAAGTAATTAATGTAAAATGACAATTTTCCATTTACAAATGCTCCATTTACAATTGAGCTATTTATATTTTCGACGTTATATTGGAATAAAAAGTATTCACTAGAAATCTTTAATTTTTATCTGTTCAGAATTTGTGACATGTGATGTGATCCACTCTATCGCAATTCTACCACCAACAGTCCTGCGGTTTTTAGATAGAGGTTAGAATAAAGAATTTAAGCTAAAGGCCAGGCCTCAGGACCTATGAGGTCATTCAGCACAGAAACTGAAATTGAGAGTAGAAAAGTTTGAGGTTAACAGGAGGAAAACCTCGCAGTTGCACTGTTGAAGCAACTGTTAGAAGAGGGTGTAAAGTAAGATGAAACAAAGATATTAACAGAGGTGCAGTATAAGGAATGAAAGGGGTTGCAGCTAGGGGCCGAAGGGACGCTTCAAAAAAAACTTAAGTAAAGCCTACTGTGCGATTTTTTAATACAGAATACATATTCACCCATATGATCAAAGATGATTCTTATGTCTACATCATTTTGATGACAGAGGAAAAAACTTCCTGTCGGAATGGTATTTTAATTCTCATTCATTAAACCCCCTATACTTTTTACCTTACAGTAAATCGAATAACCTATGGAACAAATATCTTACGAAAAAATAGCTAAGGAATGCAATGAATAACGCAAACGAGTAGGCTATATGTGATGTGCATTGTATAAGTTTTTAAACTGATTAATTTACAACAGCAATAGCTTCATTTGGTAGTAGAGGAAATGACCCAAATTTGGAAAGCTTCAAGTTTTATTCATTAATATTTGGAATTTATTTTTTACCTTTCTATGACAATTTAAATATTTATAATTCGGTTGAACATACAAAAAATTCTATGAATTTTGTGAGAATGATGGGAAAACGGTGAAAAAAATCATAATGTACCTAAAGACATGCAAAGGAAACTTGCTGTATGACGTATTATAAGAGTCATGCAAACCAATATAACCCAGAAAGTCAGTCTCCACAGCAAGAACACTGTAGGTTCTTCGCCTTGAAACAATCTCCACCAGATGCATGAGCATTCCCGTCCTATCATCAAAGTGATTAGGGAGAGGTCCCCCAAGTATATTACCCAGATCACCTCAGGAAATTCTATCACAGTGAAATATGAGAGCCTGGTTATGGTCAGTATGTTAAGATTGACAGTTTATTTGGTTTCATTCAGGTTATTCACGGAAAATTATAAAAATGACAAACTACACTTACATGACCACCCTCTAATTGACCAAAAATTTCTGAAAAACTAACACTTCAGAAACTGCAGTTTCCAATAATTTTGACAGACCTTGTGATTCTTGCCCTGAAGGAAAAGAAGACTCTGCTGCAGGACACGGGCCTAAAAAATTCTGGTCGTGATTTGGCACAACACCTAATTCCCTTTTTCCTATCCAAGAATTCCTTTTCATGGTTTCCACAGACACATTAGTCAATCACACTCAGCCCAAAACGTCTGGTCATTCTCCCAGTACCCTTAACAGGAAGTTCTGACAGTCTGACTTGCCCCTTTCAATAACTTAACAGCGAACTACGACAGCAAACTTAAGTCTGACCCAACAACTTCCGAGGGACGAAGTGAAGCAATAAGCACAGGACTTGATTCTATGAAGTACTCACAACCCCTACTTGTAGAGCAAGCATGGTGACTGCCAGTCCCTTCTGTACCCTGTACCCTCGAACTGCTGACAAGTGGGAAAAAAAGATGTGTCACACCAAAGAAACCAAAGACAAAGACTCACGTGCAAGGTGACAGGCATTCTCCTCTTCTTGGAAGACAGGTGTTGACGTCTGCAATCAAAAGGACAGTCATTAGTCAAGATATTACATTAACCCCTACAAAGACTTTCATACTGACAAATGTCATGCTTATGTAAATGTGAGAATTTGCAATGGAATATGACATTTAGGCCAGAGGTCAAGAACTGGGACCTACAAGGTCATTCAGCAATGAAAGGAAAATTAAAAGTAGAAAAGTTCAAAAGGAGTAACAGGAGGAACCCTTGCAGTTTTACTATGAAAAAATTGTTAGGAGGGGGTGGAAAGTAGGATGGAAGAATAAAAACGGAGGTACAGTAGAAGGAATGAAAGGGGTTGCAGCTATGTGTCGAAGGACACTGCAAAGAACAAAGTAATGCCTACAGTGCACCACGTGAGATGCACTGATGGCACTACCTCCCCTGCAAGGGCTTCTCTAGTAAAGGTCGATGCTGATGAAATATATTTCGTTTAAGCCACTGTTGAGGTTTTTCAAGCCCATTGAAGAAACACAACATTAAGAAAAAACACTGTTGCAAATGTAGGTCATGGCGTGTTTCAGCCAACAGTAGTCTTATCACTGAAATCCCCTTATGAAGGTGAATAAGGATAGAGCTCACTTCTGATTCAGAAAACGAACCATTTCCACCCTTAAGTTCCACTAATGTTCTGCATGACCTTAAGTATCTAATTTATGTATGTCATGCCTTAGAACCAAGATACAGGTATAAGTGTGAGGTAAAACCAGGAGGTTGCCTCAGTTTTGTTTCATCTTCTGATGCATAAATTCCTTCAATTGTGAGATACAATGCAGCGAAGGCGTAAGAGGCAGCGTCTACAAACTTAATTTATTCAAAACAACAAGAGAAAGTTCACGGGCTCTTGCAAGCGGAAAAACAGTGCCTGATATGAGGCGAACAGCAAAGATTAATATACAGTCAAATGCGTTTGTTCGAGAATGGAGAATGGCACATAATCTTATATACAAGTTGCGAACAGTTATGATATAGCTGGAAAGCTGAAATTGTATTGCCCCTATAAGAATGATACATCTGACGTGACATGAATATGGACGACAATATACATAAAAAGGATGCATGGTGTTGGCTGTGTTTCTTATTAAAGGTCACCACTAACGTTGTTATATCTGCGCAGTTATGCCTGCACAGTCGACATGTTCAGGCAAAAGTGAACTCACTAATGTTCAGTTGTATCTGCGAAGTTATGCCTGCACAGTCAGCTTGTGCAGGCAAAACTGAACCCACCAACGTTCAGTTTTGCCTGCACAGGCATAACTGTGCAGTTTGTGGGTTCAGTTTTGCCTGAACATGCTTAACTTTGCAGGTATAACAATGTTAGTGGCGGCCTTATGCGCATATGCGTGGCGCCTATGTCAGAAATGCCTCTTGTGAGGAGCAGATGCCCCAGGGTATGAGTTCAGATGGCCAGGTAAGATCGACGATTGTGTAGGTCCCTGTGGGACCCCACATCATCTGCCATTATTTTTATTTTGGTGAAATTGTAGTCAAAATTTGTCATCTGGATTTTTTTTTTTTTTTTTTTGCAGGACAACTGAAAAGATTACAGGTTGATGAATTTTAACCATCTGAAGATAGAAGACAGACACTTTGCACTCGACATATTTGGGTGCGGGGTTAGATGAAAAATGTGGAAAGATGACGACAAAAACGCATTGCATTTTTCACTTCAGGGAAAGAGTTACACAAAAAAACTATGTTTGCACTCTTATTTCCCTTTGCATTTGGGGAGTGTTTGGTTCCCAGCCTGGTAATAATCATTTACATAAAAATATATGTCACATCTTGACACGAGGCTTTATTCTATTAAAGTGCGGAGTGTAAACTACAGTTCTAGAATAGACAGCATACAAATACTGCTTTCGTACAATGATTCATAGATATATTTGCATATCTCATAGATATCTTACTTTACAAGTTTCACTTACCATCCCCCTTCTTAAGAAAAGGAGATCAAACAACAAGACAAAACTTTAAGAACATAATCAGCACATCAGGGTACCTGCAACATCACTGGCATCAGCACATGCAATATAGGAAATGGCATAACAAAACACAAATGGGATCAAAAATTCAAAACAAGACCTTCTCATAGAGACCAATTGAACGCATCATTCAAGAGAGATAACTTTACTAACACAGTTTTAAACAATAGCAACTTAAAGATTTAGTCTTTCTGGAGCTTTAATTGTTCTGCCAGACTTTGTTTTTATAATGTCTTGACACATTAGGAGCTTTACATGGAGACTGAACATCTCTACTATTTATGTTACTAGCATTGGCATCAATATCAACTGGGACAGGACTCTCAGAACTGAAATAAGGGACTTCTGGAGACTTATCTCTAGATTTTATAGATTTTCTTAGAAGTCTATTTCTACAGTATGTTCCTCCACTACATAACTATGATCACTAAGCTTTTTACTGACAGTGGCCTGTTCCACTCTTCTGTTTTATTGTCAATGGGTTGAACGCTAACAGTCTCCAATACATAAGGGTTTCAACTGCTTTCTGTTTGATTAACGATCAGCAACAGCAATCTTTTGTCAATCAGCTTTCTCCTTTCCTTTCCAATGGAAAAGTTAGATGACATGAGGCAATTGCTAACTGTAGGAATCAATGTTTTAGTATGTCTACCCATTAAGCGCTGTACAGGGATAGTTTCTAAGCCTTCATGAGGAGTATTTCTCAGGTTCAGAAGTCCCAAGTACGGATCTTCTTGGGCTTTCTTACACTTTTTCATTAGATTTTTAGCAATTTTAACTGCTGCTTCAGCTGCACCATTGGCTTTGCTATTTCCAGGACTTATAGGTTCATGAGAAAATCCCCACTTTCGAGCAAAGTCATCAAACAGATGAGAAGAATTTTGTGGACCATTATCTGAAATCAAAACATCAGGAACGCCATGACGAGCAAAATGATGTTTTAATTTTGTGATCACAGCATCAGATGTAGTTTCTGACAGACAATCAACTTCAAAAAACTGACTGTACTAATCAACAGTGACTAGGTAGTTTCTTCCTTCAATAGTAAATATCTCAGATCCTTCTTTTTGCCAAGGGAGAGAGGGTACGTCATGGAGATGTAGTGGCTCTTCAGGCTGTTTATAGGAGTAACCGGCACACACATCACAAGATTCAACAAATTGTCTAATTTCTGCAGAAATTCCTGGCCAATATATTAGTTCTCGGGCTCGGCGTAGACAAGAGTTTATACCAGAATGTACCCTCTGTTTCATTTCATACCTCATAGATGTCAGAATGACTATACGTTCACCACGAAGAATTATTCCATCTTGTACTGACAGTTCATCTCTGTAACTGAAATAGGGTGTAAGGGACTGCGGTATTAAAGACTTATTTTGAGGTCAACCTTCTATGATAGTCTGAGTGTCTAAAAGGTATTATCAGATTGTGTTTTTGCTCTAATTTCATCAAGACGATAAGGCTTAAATGACGAAAATGACAGACTGTTGACAGATACAGCTTCTTCACACTTCAAACTAGATGTAGGGGCACGAGACAGTGCATCAGCAATTGGAATATCCTTGCCAGATTTGTAGACTACTTCAAAATTGTATTCTTGAACACGAAGAAGTATTGCTTGTAACCGTTTAGGTGCACACATAAGAGGTTTCCTAACAATAAATACTAATGGTTGGTGGTCAGTGAATACCGTCACAAAACGACCAAAAGTGAAATGATGAAATTTGTTCAAACCATACTGAATTGCAAGCATCTCCTTTTCAATTTGAACATAATTTCTTTCAGCATTTGTGAGCTCGGCTTGCAAAGGCAATAGGCTTTCCTTCTTGCGTCAGTGTTGAGCCTAAACCATACTCAGATGCATCATTTTCGAGCGTCAACTCTGTTAGGATCATAGTATGCAAGAACTGGACTATTCACAATCATTTCTTTAAGACATATAAACGCTTCTGCTTGGCACTGCGACCAATTCCAAGGGACATCCTTTTTGAGCAAATTATGAAGTGGATGTAAATCATCAGTTAAACGAGGTAAAAACTTTGCCATATAGTTTACCATACCAAGGAGCCGACGTAATTCTTCATGAGTCTGGGATATAGCTTTCATTTTCTCAGGATCAGACCTAAGACCATCTTTGGTAATGACATGACCCATAAAGGAAATGTTATCAGTTTGGGGCACCAATTTCTCCTTGTTAAGTTTTGCATTTTGTTCATGACACCTTTTAAGAAAAGATTCAAGATTACGGTCATGTTCATCTAGAGTTTTTCCATGCACAATGATACCATCAGCAATACAAACAACACCAGGTAAATCATTAAATGTATTAAGAATATGTTTCTGAAAAATTTCTGAAGAAACACTAAGACCAAAGGGAGTCGCAGCCATCTAATTCTACCAAAACATGTTTGGAAAGTAGTCAACAGGCTTGATGCCTCATCAAGTTATCACTTGCCAATAGCCAGATGCTAAGTCAGCTTTAGAAAATACAGTAGACTTCCCTAACTCATGCAAAGTATCATCAAGAACTGGTAGAGTAAAATGTTCACGCAATAAGACTTTGTTTAGATCTTTTGGATCAAGGCAAACTCTTATGTCACCATTTCTTTTATGCACTATGACTAACTGACCCAGGGAGTAGGGTGCCCCACAGGCACAATTACATCAAGGTTAACTAGTCTATCTAGTTCCTCTTTCAACTTCGGACGAACAGAAATAGGTACCCGACGATCAGGCATAACTACAAGATTAGCATCATCATACATTTAATTGTTGAACACAAGAAAAGGAACCTAATTTACCATCAGTGACATCTTTGAAATTGTCTTCTACATTAACAGAACATACTCTTTCAAAATTATCTTCACATACCTGAATTAACTTCATATGAATGCTTGACCTTTTTACCCAAAAGTGGTAAAAAATCATTTTCTACAACAATAAATTCTACAGAATACTTTCTTTGCGTTTGAGGATTAACAATATTCCTTCCACATATAGGCTATCTAATGGAGTTTTGTTTACTCTTATTCCAAGTGGACAACACTTTGCTAGTTTCTCAACATATCGAACATATTTTACAGGTAAAATGTTGAGAGTGGAACCAGTAACAATTTGAAAATTTACCTTTTCACCATCTATTAGCATACAACATTTGATATCCTTCAGAGAATTACCTTTATCAACAGCTTCAGTATAATTCACTCATTCAGCATCAGAAGATTCATTATCATCAACTTGATGTACATGTTTATATCTAACCTTTTGTTTGGCACAAGATCTAGCATTTTTATTTATAGAAAGTGGACATTTCAGAGCAAAATGATTTGTTTGTAGACATCTACATTTCTTTCCATAAGCTGGACACATGTCCTTCTTTAAAACATGCTTTTGACCACAGAACAGATTCTTTATTAACAGAATTATTTACAGGAACATTTTTAAGATACATAGGCTTAAATGACTTGGTACCTTGCTTTTGTAATAAAACAACTTTATGCACTTCAGCACTTTCAGGACATAGCACCTTATTCTTAAGGAAAGCATTCTCAGCAGCTTTACATATGTCAATGCACTTTTCTAAAGTAAGTTTTCTAACCTCAAGCAAGTCTTTTGGGCACTGGTGTCTTTTATCATAGAGTCTAAACAGTTATCACCGTAGCCACAAGTTTTAATTAGCAACCTCAAATCAAAAAGAACTTGTCAAATCCTTCACCTTCCTCTTGACAGCGACTGCTGAAAATGAAGCGTTCTTAAGTTTCGTTAACTTCACCAACAACGCATTCATCAAATTTACTTATGATTTCCGTAAGTTCTGGGTAAGTTCTATATATTAGCTCCGAGCCTGTTTTTACCTTTTCAACTGGTTTTTTCTACACTTTTAGGGGTTCTGATACTGGCGGTGCATCTGTTTGTTGTCGGCCACATCAGGGTTGCCAGGTCTGTCCTCTTTGAAACCTGCCTGTCCTTTATTTTTGAAGAAAAAAAGGACAGTCAAAAACTATCCTTTTCTGTCACTTTTTCACTTCCTCTTATATCTCTATTTCCAGGTCTTGTCAGTTTCATGTTATCACAAACAATTACAATGATTATAAAATTAATCAAAATCAAAAATATAAATACATCATCCCATTCAACTAATGCTACTATGAATTAACAGTTCAATATGTCAGTCACCATATTTGCTAAACACGTACCACTTTGAATGTTAACAACTTGCAGTCATTGCAAAGGTTGTCAGACTTGCATCAACTCGGCGAGGCGCCTCCAGTCCGCTTTTTTACAGATGTTCCTAATGATGTGACAAAGGGTCACAAAATATTGGATTAAATATACTGAATTTGGAATCTGCTTGTTTTCCTGCACCTGCTCCTCTTAACACAATATACACAGTATATATATATATATATATATATATATATATATATATATATATATATATATATATATATATATATATATATATATATATATATATATATATATATATATATGACTGTCCTTTTTTATCTCAAATGTCCTATTTTCAAATGACTACTGTCCATTTTTGTGCTCAAGCATCAGGCAACCCTGGGCCAAATGGAATGTCCCTTCACCATGTTTAGTACTGGGCCAGGGGGGGTTGGGTACCCCTACGTTAACAAGTTATTGCACTTGCCGGACGGGATATGAATCGTTCGAAACAGACTTTGCCGTGCTCTGTCTTGTGAAGATCGCGTATGGAAACCCCTTGTTGGATGGACTTCAGGGGTTAATTACAGGTTAATTACACTTGAGCGCCAAAAATTAAAGGTAAATTCATAATTAGCAACCAAATAACTGTAGAAAAAGTTAAGTTAGAAGGCAGTCACCGCCACAGAGCTACTATACAGTTCGGTAAATTTACAGTTTCGGTCAAATTCACATTTCCGATATAAAATTACATTTTCCCTAGCTTAAATAGTGTACTTTCAACGAATCTGACCTTTATTTCTACCGCAAATGATTAGATTTAGAGATACATGGCCGCCATGGGTACCGCTCTCAGTTTCGGGTGGTGCAAACGCGCTCTCGCGGCTTATGCACATTTTAAAAGATTGTTGCAAGCTCATATGTTCTGGCAAGCGGTAATATTGCGCTGCGTGCTTGCCACAGGGGTTACAGGGAACGAAATTTTACCCCTAACGTCTAGTTACAGTTTCGGTGAAATTCACGGCCGAAACTGCAATGTTACCCTTTTCGTTAACCACTTCACTTACCTTAAATAGATTCACGAAGAAAGGTATTCACAACCTGTGGAGTTCCATTGTAATGTCCATGGAAACAACCAATAGCCTCAAAGTAAGACAGAACACCCACTGCAGACGTGCACGACGGAATCCATGGCAGTCAACTGAAGCACACTTTTGTAGAAAGCCGGCTTATTCCAAAATCGCAGTTAATTGGATAATCTTGAAACAAAGTAACCAATCAGGTTTCAGCATTTGTACCGTACTTATAATTCATAACGAAAAACAAAAGAAGATTAGGCATTTTACCCACAATACATTGACAAAAACAAAAACGCATCAGCAGAAAAACTGACATGGCAGCATAAACACATCCTTGCGATAACAACAAGGCACAATATTCATCGGCAAGTATCTCCGTAACTCTTAATTTGCGGAAGATGCGAGTAAGTATTTCGTATGAATCATGACAAAAATATATGATAGCAAGTAAAAAAATATTAGATACCCGAATTTGATCGAACTTGTAATAATACCTACAGTTCTACCCAGTTCTGGCATCTTGAGGAGTATTAAACTGGAATCCATTGTAGACCTTCTGAGCGTCATCTGCCAAGGTGTCCAGAAATGGGGCAACCTGCACTTTCCGAGGCTTTGTTTGCAGCTCAGAAAGGGTTTCAAAAGTGTTCAATCTCTGTTTAAATATCTTCCAGCTCTCAAGAACGTTAGAAGACAGACTAAATTGTTCAGGTGGCTTAATACCAGGTACAATTCTGCTGGCACTGTGATTTTCAGTTTCATCATCAGACATTGTTAATTAGGCTGGGCTAGGCAGTCAGATCAGAGGGAAAAACTTGAATCATGAAGATCAGAGATATGTAGTAGCCCATCAGGCAGCAGAGAGTCCGCAAACACGGGCTAGGCTAATACTTACTTGATTTAAGCCTTCAGAGACATAATTTCAACTCTAGTTCATAGGCGAGTACAGGCTAAGTGGTTAAGTTAGACTAATGTAGGGTGGTTGCAGGCAGGCACATCACTAGGTAGGCTAGGTAAGTAGGTTAGGCAAAATTAGAATTTCTTCAGCAATTAGACTTGGTAGCCTAAATTACCTAGATACCAAAGACTGGCGACATCAGGAACTAAGCTTACCATCATAACATTACGCATAACCACGTAAGCCTATCAACGACAGTTATCAGTTAGTTCGGGAGTTAGCCTGACTAGCTATAGGCTATACTAACAGTAGCAGCTGGAGAGCGAAGACATATCTTAGCCGGACTTAGAGTAACTTACAGTTCTTAGCCTTTAATCCCACGTAAGTGACACCATGTTTGGCTCCCAGCCTGGTAATAACCATTTATGGGCACTACATAAAAAGAAATGTCACATATTGACACAATGGTTTACTTTGTAAACTTGCGGAGTGTAAACTATTATCTATTAGTCAGACAGCATACAAATACTGCTTTTGTACAATGATTCATAGATGTCATACTTGCATGTTTTATAGATATCTTACTTTACAAGTTTCACTTAACAGGAGGTTAGGTTAAAAAAAAAAAAAAAAAGGGGTGCAGAACAAGGACACAGACTACACTTCCCACCTTGGGGCAGTGAGGAATTAAAACAGAACGAAAATAAGTATCCATAATGCATTTGCCACACAGAGAGAGAGAGAGAGAGAGAGAGAGAGAGAGAGAGAGAGAGAGAGAGAGAGAGAGAGGGAATAAAACACAAAACAAAGACAACACTCTTCCCAAGCTGTGAATGTTACACACAGGAGAGAAACGTGTGTGGAAGTTACAATGAATGCAATTCCCACGGGGAGGGGAAGAGTGGTTTAAACATAGCAAGAGAGTCGTGAAAATTACAAAATGCATTACCCACAGTGGGTTGATGTTACAGACAAGAGTAAGATGTGAAAATTGAAAAAATACATTTCCCACAAACGAGTGATGTTACACAGCAAAAGAGCTGTCAATATTATAAAAATGCATTACCCACAGTGGGGGCGTGGTACTACGAACAGGAAGCTGTCACAAAAATGCATTTCCCACAGACTGGAGGAGAGTGATGTTACACAGCAGAGAACGCTGTGAAAATGACAACAATGCGTTTCCCACAGTGAGGGGAGGGGTATTACACATAGCAAAGAGAAAGCTGTGAAAATTACAAAATATGCATTTCCCACAATGGGAGTGGTTACACATAGCAGCAGAAAACTGAAAAAATGCATTTCTCACGGTGGGATAGAGTTCTGTTGAACACTGCAAAGAGAAGGCTCTGAAAATTGCAAAAATCCATTTACCAAAGTGGGAGAGTGGGTGTTACACACAGGAACAGAGCGAATACAAAAACGGCAAAACTGAAAACTAATAATGCGGTCCTCTGGTTCAAGAACTACCAAACTGCATTTTCTACTTATGAATAGAGTAGCCTAAACTAGTAGTTGCCGAACTAGAAGGCCGTGGTTGTGGTCCGCAATTTTACCTAAAGAATGCAATGTGATGTCAAAGGATCAAGTACCAGAAATTCAACGAAATCTGGAAACATATTAAACCATAAACCGTTAAATTCTTTTGTAATCTTAAATATCTGCCTGTGTTTTAAGGATTATTTTGCACGCTTCGGACGTTCTAAGTTTCTATCGCTGTCAAGTCTGACTGAATACCAGCACCCTCGCATAAGCGCAGTGTTCAGTACCTGCCCCACTGTTGCGGCTAAAAACAAATGACGATGCGTCAGCATCTCCAACATTCAATCTCACAGATGTCAGCGATAGTTTCGCACTATAATCTGTTTCATTCCATCTGACCACTCACTCACCAACGAAGGTTTTAAGTTTCTGTGGCATACGCTGATATGCATAGCTAGCTCGTGATCGGTTCAAGACAATGTTACAGATATCTTAGGCTTGCTGTGATAAGATGCAAACTATTTCCTCAGAAGTAAATCATCTGAAAGCTTATAAATACAAAGATCCTTCGCACCTTCTAATATAAGTCATAAGCATGCCGATTTATATCGATAATACAGGCTAACAATACAAGTTAAGTAGCCTATACCTTAGTTTAACCAGACCACTGAGCTGATTAACAGCTCTCCTAGGGCTGGCCCGAATTATTGGATTTATTTTACGTGGCTAAGAACCAGTTGGTTACCTAGCAACGGGACCTACAGCTTCTTGTGGAATCCGAGCCACATTATAGCGAGAAATGAACTTCTATCACCAGAAATAGATTCCTCTTATTCTTCATTGGCCGGTCGGAGATTCGAACTCGCTAGCTGAGAACAGAACCCACTACCAACGAAGAACTGCTAACAATACAAGCACATGAAATACGAAATTATATCAAATAGTCTACCCAGTTTAAACACAAGCGAATGTTGGGCTTTCAATAACATTTATCTCACTGTGGGTAAATAAAAAGACATCTGGCTATGTGAATAATAAATAGAAGGTATTTTAATTTCTTGCATATAAATTACACGAGTAGGCTAACGTTCAAAATATGAAATATTTTCCATGAGTGCCTGGGGTAGGTGAAAAGCACTGCTGCTGCAACATTGCCTAGAAACGGGACATTACAGTTAATATGTTTGCCAAATAACTTGAGCTAAAGTTTCACACCTCACTTGAGTTTATCACCCTTTGTGTGCTAACATATAAAGCATAAAAGGTTAGCATAGACTTATGTTTAAGGCATTGGAATGGTACTTAAAATGGAAAAAGTTTACAATGATAAAGTAATTTTGACTGATATATTGAAAATGTCCGTATGAAGGCCAGTAACATCGAATATCTGGCGAATTAATAGCAGCATGAGCCTATTTATCTTTCCTCCGCCAATGCTTCGTGTTCTAACGGTCGTCATTCAAGCTTATTTTTCCAGTTTACGTACGTGGATATAATTTTGGTATAAAGTGATTTTTTACAATCATGCAATGAAACTGTACAATGTCTAAAGTTTGAGTGACAAGGATTCGTTGTTACTTGAACAGTTGTAAAAGCATAGGTCGAAGAGTAGCGTGGCTTAGGTTATATTGTAATGAGATAAAAGTGTTTGATGTGAATAGACTGATACAAGCTCGTCTTTCTTGTGTTTGTATACGAATATCATCGATACAAATAGCCATATGATTAATAGACGATGGTGCGATTGTTCTTTTCTGTAAAACATTCAAATGTGGTCATTCTATGCCGGCTGTCCGCGGTGAGCTAGAATGTGGCAATCGCCGTTTTTCTATGTTTTTTTACTTGCTTTACAAGAATTTAAAATAATATTTTGTCGGCCGGCTGTAACTAAACTGTAATTGACCTTTGAAGGCTACACGACTTGAATTACCTAACGCAGGGTAGGTCTAAACCGGCATTCCGCGGCATGCCCCTCATAGCTAATACGGCAAAATTGTAACCAGTAAACACCTCTAGGGTACGTTAGGTTGGTATTTTTAGGGGTGTTTACTGGTTACAATTTTGCCGTATTAGCTATGGAGGGGGGGGGGGCTTGCTGCGGAATGCCGGCTTAGACCTACCCTGCGTTAGGTAATTCAAGTCGTGTAGTCTTCAAAGGTCAATTACAGTTCGACAAAATATTACCTTAATTTTTTGTAAAGCGAGTAAAATAACATAGGAAAACGTCAATTGCCACAGTCTAGCTCACAGCGGACAGCCGGCTTGGAATTACCTTCAAATGTTACTGTAGTTTTCAAATCACAATGAGCCAACGATACCAGCCACGGGTTACACATGCTCAATGCCACACTTCACCCGTGGGTGAAAAAAATGGGATGAAATCGGCTATATAGGCCTAATCATGTTCAGGAGGCCAGATCTCGCCATAAAAACTAAAATATCAAATAACGGTGTATAATAAAATATGCTATGTAATACCTGAAATTTGTCAATTAAATCGCAGGTCTCCTTCTCCCTTTCTCCATTTCCCTTGGCTGAAGGAGATGAAAAAAAAAAGCCGACAACGACTGTCATATTAATGAAATGAATTGAAGTTCTAAATGCGACCCCATTACCAGTCATCTAACTTCAACGCTCTCCAGCTTACCAGAAACATTTTCCGATATGCTGCCATGACCGGCAACAACCCCCTTATTATTTGCATTGAATATGAAACATTTCCTATTTGTGGCATCCGAAGATAAAAAGAGGTTATGATAAACCGACAAAATGTCATGGAATTGTCATGGTGGTCGACTGGAGGTGGTTCCTCGCTCTCCTACCGAAGATGGAGGTCTAATCTAGTTATCGATTCGTGCAAATGTAAAATGAGCACACAACGAAATATGAATTGAAAACGTTAAAATGCAGAATTCCGTTCAATTCAAGGGCTAGATAAGTGGATCTACTATCGTCAATTTCTAAACCAGTCATGTAGGCCTACATAAGGTATACTTACTTTCCTCTCTCAAAACTCTGTGATTCTTGTCGTCTCTCTCCCTTCTTCCCCACTCATTCAGGCTTTCATTTGCTAGTAAACCGACGACACTATTATCCGCCCTATGAATAACGGCAGGCTGGAGCCATCATCAAATTAGCGGGTTTTGGAACTTTGGTATCTCCCGATGGCTTCAGTTCTGTTTCCGGCAAGATCTCATCATATGGAAACAAGATGTCTCGGAGGACGAAGACCAACCAAATGCTTAACAGTTCCATAATGAAAAAATTACCACAAGAAGCAACAGCAAAAAATGAATAGATTCACCGGACACCACGACGTAACGCACACCTTTCACGGCCACAAGATAAGACTACACTGTCCACTGCAGCGCGAGGAAGCACAGCAGCGGTCCTTCAGCGGTTTGGGCCACAAATGACTGAAGTGGCCTATTCGGTATTCTACTGGTGTCTACAATGATGTTTACAAAATATAACATCGATTTGTGTAAATAATATTCGTGGTACTCTTTAAAGAAATCTTTTATGCTGCATTAACTGAAAAAAATTAAAAAACACGCTCTTCCTATGACCATAGCCTACGGTTCGCCACTGATTTTTTATTTATGTATCTATCATATATATATTGTCACTTTTATATAGCTAACCATGGAGATTTAATTGTTATTATTACTAAATCATTATTATTTTATTATTAAAATAGTTTAACCAGACCACTGAGCTGACCATCAGCTCTCATAGGGCTGGCCCGAAGGATTCGGACGAAATACCAGGTCTAGGCCATAGGCCTAGAACTGGGACCAAATAGGTCATTCGCGTGATGATGAATAAATGAAAATGAAGTTTAAAAGAAAAAACTGGCTCATGAGAAATTACATACCCGGTATTTTCCTATTTTTATATACCCATAGCATAAAAGTTTACATTGCAACAAAATGCCTAAAGATACACTTTCTAAGCCCACAGGAAGATCAACTTATGATACGTCATTAACGAAACCTTTCGAGATATCTAGAGTTTTAAGGCCGTTCTCTTTAACGCTTAATAGTAATTTTCCTGGATTTTAGCCAGACCCCTGATTTGATCCCTGAGAAGGAATAAAGCAAGTAGGTCCGAATGAATACCCTAAAAGTGGCAACTGATTGCTCAAGATCAAACTCTGCATCGTTGCAAGGTCCTTGCAAATTGCAGATCCCAGCCAGTAGCTTTGCTAAGGCTGAGTGCAAGATTAGAAATGAATCTGGTAACGTAAATCCTAAAATAAGTACAGTCACGTTCAAAACTTACGATACTCTCAAGTCTCAATCTAGATTTTCGGACAAATTGTCAACATAGAAAGCAACATCTGGCAACTACGGCATGGGGAGGGTGCCGCAGGCAGCATAGTTGCTGAGGAGTCACTGATTTAAAGGGACACGTTATCTTTCTAATTATCGTAGTGGCTTACTTGTGATTTCGGGCTCTATGTTTTTACTTGAGAAAAAGTTAAAAGTAAAAGCAAAATAACAAAAAGCAAAGCTTTTGCGTTATTAATTATGTATAGTTTCACTATTCAAGCTCTCATTTTGAATTAAATCACATTACTAGGCCTATTGGTCCTTGACATTTGTTTGTATTAAGTTGTTCATTGTAGGCTTAATGCCTACTTACCTTGCATATAATAAGTATTGATGCAAGTCTATTGTTATTTAACTGAATCGTAAAGGATAAAAGGAATAGAAACAATAATTCACATAAAGATTTTAATGAATTATGAAACGTGAAATGCCCTAAGAAACTAAATATAAATTATATTTCATGCAATCACGCAAGAACACAACGGAAATATGAAGCATAAAAATAGTCTCTCTTTCTCACAGTTAACAACAGTTCGTCAAATAATTTAATTTTCCTACTGTGTCTTACACATTATGATAGTGAATAAAAAGTAATAGTAAATTTATATTCCTTTGGTATAATATGAATTAATATTCCTTTGGTATAAAAGTAAATAAATTTCCCTTTTATAAAGATGAAATAATACATTATTAACCTATGACATAAATATGAATAACAAAAAATTAGTCTAATATTTAGTATGACCTCCATCATTGTCAATCACAGCTCTTAGTCTATTTGGCATTGAATCTACTAACCTTTGACAATAATTATTCATCCCTCTTTTCGGTCTTAATGACTCCCACACAGATAGGCAGTGTTTGATCAGTGCAGGTTTGGTTTTATTGTCCCAGTATCCCATTCCCTTACCATTTGTCCCCAAAGATTTTCTATCGGATTGAGGTCAGGAGATTTAGCTGGCCAGTCTATACGTATAACATTGTTCTGTTCAAGCAAACCATTCGCTGACCACTTTCGAGTTATGAACAGAAGAGTTGTCCATTACAAGATAGACTGGCAAATGACCCGGTAGTAGAAGTTTCCTCACTGATGGGATCAGGACTTCATCCAGAATTTCTACATATTGCTGTCCGGTTAAACGCTCGTCGATGGGAATCAGTTCCCTGGTCCACACGCAGCCATCCATCCCCATAATCCTGCAGAAATTCTTCCACTTCGCCGCGACGGTTGAATATTTTCTTTATTGAACCTAGAGATTGAGATACACAAAAAAATGTTATCGCAAGTAAACGAAGAAAATATCAACGCTGAATATCACCAATAGTCTATTAATAAAAATGAGCAATAAGGAATTTACATTGATATTGAGATTGTTTTCTCACTCTCGATAGGTAATTCGTTAGAATTCCAATAGGCTTGAAATGTTATCCTTGAAAGCAAAAGAAAAGTTATATTTTAAGGAGCTTGTTGGTATTTAATCAGTGTAGTAAGGAACGTTCATGTTTTACATAGGCCTAAGCCCACATGAAAACTATTGGTATTAATTACTTACCTTGCAGTTATTTAATCAATATAGTAAAAAAGTTCATGTTACACATAGGCCTAAGCCTACATGAAAACTATTGGTATTAATTACTTACCTTGTAGGTATTTAATCAGTGTAGTAAAGAAAGTTCATGATACACATAGGCCTAAGCCTACATGAAAACTATTGGTATTATTTACTTACCTTGTTTTATTAGGTCGCCAGCAGTGGAGTATACCATGATCGTCGCTAGCAAAAAGTCTTCTCATCACACCATATAACGTTATCCCAGAATCCTGACTCAAACGGTAGATACTGAAGAGCGAAAGCTACTCGTTGCTCTTGGTGATTTTGAGACAAGGAGGGTTTGATTGCCGGTCTGCGGTGATGAATTCCTTGGTTGTGTAATCTCCTTCTCACCGTAACATTAGAGATTTGAAGACCTAATTCCTGATTCACTTTCGCAGCAGTTGTTATAGGCTGTGAGATAACTTTAGCAACGATCTGTTCATCCTGCTCTCTAGTAGTGCATCGGGGTCGACCTTTTCTAGGCTGATTCTGGAGGTTCTCTTCTTCGTTGAACCGTTTGATCCACCTGAATACTGTTGTCCGACTGATATTTAATTTGCGGCTAATTTCTTTCTATGGGGAGGATATTATTTTTATGCAGTTCTATTATGACTCTCCGTATAGCTAATGAGGTTTCTTGTCTTTTGGCTCCAGGATTTATTTGAAGTCGCCCAAGATGCTCCATCATCACAACGTGAAGTCGGGTCAGCGAGAAGTAGGCTAAATACTGAGCGAGCAGGGAGCACCACCACTGTGTCACGTGACAAGTTGCACATTGCTTTGGCGGCTTTTCAGGCGTGCCAACCTTTCGGAGTCAGGGGTGCGAATTTTCTCGTGCTGTTATTGTTTCGGGAGATTGCGTGTGGTTGCCAGCCCTGATGTTATCGTTCACATTTCAGAATGTTTCGTTTTATTTCGTGTATAATATCCAGAAAGGCAAACTTTTGAGTAGTGAAGATTTTTATTTTATTTTATATTATGTATAGTATTAATATATGTACTGTGTTGCTCTTATAATTCAAAATAAGTTTATAAAAAAATCAAAATAATTCTTTTCACTTGTGAACGATAATCAAAGTACACAGTATCGTCACTAATGAACGCGACTGTACAAGGAGACAAGCCTCCACAGCTTAAGTACAATGTTATTATTTTTAGCTTATCACAGGTGCAAATAAAATCGTAAGTATTACACTGTTAGGAAACAATAGGCCGCGTGCATGTTAACTAGATTTTTCATAGCGACGAGAAGCATTTTTTCCAAAACGCAAGCTTTGGACTAATGCATGGTAGTCTGCATGTCTTTACTGCTGGGTAGCCAGGCAGTGAAGTACGAATATATGTAATAAAGAAAGGAAATAGTGCACTTATTTCCTCAATGTGCTCTGGACAATTTGTCATCCAAGAATTAGCTAGGCTACACTGGAAATTCGGGCTGTGAATTATAGCCCATCCAGAAATCTTTGCTTCGCTCATCGTAGCGAAAGCGCTGGGTTTTCTTAGAAATCCTGCTTAAAGTTTTAAATAATTATTTTGTTGCATTCAGGAAAAATCATTTCATTTGCGGACACGTGAGCCATTGTCAACCTTGAAATCATTACTTCTTGAATGCCATTTAATTATAAGTAATCGAGCAAATTTCTACGCAGTCTCTAAGCGGAACCTGTTCCAATAGCGTTCGTCTTTTTCAGAACCTTTCGCGCGAGATTTCGCTCAAAACAAACAGCACTAGTTTCACCCACATACATAGATGTGACGTTATCAAATTTAATTTCACAAAATAAATCCATACACACACAAATATGTATATATATTGCCGTAGAGCCGGAGGGAGGAATGAAAGGAGTTGACAGAGCGCTTTCGTGTATTTCTCACACCTCCTCAGGGTAAAGTCTGAGAAATACATGAAAGCGCTTGGTCATCTACTTCTTTCAATCCATCCTCTGGTTCTACGACAACATAAATCGCAAGTTCTAGCGATAGATCGTTAACATGTATATATATATATATATATATATATATATATATATATATATATATATATATATATATATATATATATATATATATTATATATATACATATATATATGTATATATATGTATAAACATATATATCATATTATATATATATATATATATATATATATATATATATATATATATATATATATATATATATATATATATATATATATATATGAAATTTTATCACACCATGATTTACATACAATCATGAAGCTACAAATGTCGTTTAATATCCAGTTCACGCTACTTCAGGGAATATCCCCGATGGGGAATTATCACCGAAGGAAAATTTATAAGTGATAAATGGATCGGTACTGCCGGGTCTCGATCCCTCGACACAGTTACCTTCCAAAGACTCCAGTCGACGGTCTACCCACTGAGGCATCAAGAGAGGTATATATATATATATATATATATATATATATATATATATATATATATATATATATATATATATATATATATATATATATATCCATGATAGAAAATGGTCAGTTTCATGTGGGGTTGGGGGAGGCAAAATGTGAAGTACATAAATAGTGGAGTGACAGACCAAATCAGGAGTTGTGATGATAAGACGACTCATCTTTTGTTGAAGTATAACATTTGATACATCTGTGCAAGTGCAAATTCCTGTTGTGTACATCTGCTGCAACATCTCTGTTTTAAGTATACCATGGATACACTAATATTCAATGTTGGATTATGTATCCCTATTTATAGATGATTCTTTGCATTATCATAAGATCAAGCAGCTATCTGTGCTTTCGCATGCGAAAGCAAAGGTAGTGAAACGCGATTCTGAAGGGTTCAGGATTAGCATCGGCCTAATAATCTCTATTCGGTTCTGACTTGCTTCTCAAGTACTCTCGGGGTTGATAGCTCGCTCTGACCTATCAGTATACCACCCCCTCTCTGATCCTAAAACTCTAGCTCACTTGTAACATCCGACAGTGTTCATTCTGCATTAGAGAGAGAGAGAGAGAGAGAGAGAGAGAGAGAGAGAGAGAGAGAGAGGTCCTAGGTAGGCCTATAGTTGCATGTTTTATTTCCAGTCGCTATAGATTGTGAAGATTTTTAATGAACATCAGATACAAAAAGGAAGGTTTGAAAACCAATGAAGAGCTTTGTTGCATTCACCCCATACCATGAAAAATCATTCGTCATTAAGATAAATATACAGATATTGTTTAGACCCATGAATACCTTAAAACCTAGACACGTTCGAGATATCCTCTACTTGTTTACTAGTGTCTGTTCAGGTGACCGCACAGATTTGCCTGCGTCACACGTCAAAATGGAGACTAGTCGCTTTGACACCGACAATTTTCTTTGATTAAGTTGAAAAACGTCCAGCCATCTGGGACGTGAGATCAGATGATTATAAGGGCAGCACAGTAAAGGAAAAGTGTTGGGAGGAACTACTAGAAATTTTCTGCAATTCTGAAGAAACTCAGGAGAAAAAGAAACGTAGTTAATTTATTTGCGCATTTTATTGAATCTCTAAGTTTTTACTCTTCACGTTATATAAATTATCCTGCAGTTCAACTCAGCCTTCATGAATGAAATATTCTGCAAATTGATCTCTTGCAGAGGTGGCGACATGCTTCCTATCGGTGCATTTCCTTCAGGCAGGTTTGTCAGTGGTGCTTGAAAAAGCATATCTGCGTTCATATAATCATCTCGTGCCCTTACGTAATTGTGAAAAATGCAACATGCTTGTATTACATTCTCAGTGAAAGCAAGTTAACATTGATATGGCTGTGAAAAATACGCCATATATATATATATATATATATATATATATATATATATATATATATATATATATATATATATATATAGAAATAATCAACACAATCACGTGTGGAACAGAAATAAATTTCTGACTCACATCAGGATCGAACCCAGATCTTTCAATTGAAAGGCAAGGGCGCTGCCCACTAGGCCATACTCATCAGGATCAACCCAGTTCTTTCAATTGAAAGGCAAGGGCGCTGCCCATTAGGCCATACATGGCCTAGTGGGCAGCGCCTTGCCTTTCAATTGAAAGACCTGGGTTCGATCCTGATGTGAGTCAGAATATATATATATATATACATATATATATATATATATATATATATATATATATATATATATATATATATATATATATATATGCATGTGTGGTGTGGATTTATGTATGCATGCATGATTACATGTGCTTGCATACACTCTACATTATGCTTTGGCCAGCCCCATGAGAGCTGAAAGTCAGCTCAGTGGTCTGGTTAAACTACTTTAATAGTAATAATCTACATTATGCTGTTTGAGTAAATATTATCTTTAATCAGTGTAAGTATATCGTCCAATAATTTTATGGTCATTTTGAAATATCTGAAGAATTTGAGATCGTATTCTTCCAGTTTTAGATCCTGAACATACCGTACGCATGTTATTGCCTTAACAGGGATTAAGAGGTTCACGGTGTGGTTCGGTCATTGTCCAACAAATCGGCGTTTTTGATTTTTCATGAGGTTCCTGTTAACCAATTAACTAACATTAAGCAAAAACTAGTCTCTTACACAGTTGTATGCATTCGTCGGTAGAGCTTCGGACTGTCACTCGATGGGCCGGAGTTCAATTTCCCTGGCCGGCTGATGAAGAGTTAGAGGAATTTATTTCTGGTGATAGAAATTCATTTCTCGCTATAATGTGGTTCGGATTCAACAATAAGCTGTAGGTCCCGTTGCTAAGTAACCAATTGGCTCTTAGCCACGTAAAATAAGTCTAATCCTTCGGGCCAGCCCTAGGAGAGCTGTTAATCAGCTCAGTGGTCTGGTTAAACTAAGGTATACTTAACTTTGGGGACTGCACACATGAACCCAGGTAAAAAAAAGTCACAGGAAAAAACAACAAAAAAGTCACAGAAAAAAACAACAAAAAGTCACAGGAAACACAACAAAGAAGTAAAAGGAAAAAACAAGAAAAGTTACAGAAAAAAGTCATAGAAAAAACAACAAAGAGTCACAGGGAAAAAATACAAAAAAATCACAGAAAAAAGTCACCGAAAAAAACAGAAAAGTCACAATAAAAAAGTCACAGGAAAAAAGGCACATTAGTTTTTGGTGGCTGGTAATAAAATCCACAATTTTGGAACGGTAAGACAGTCGAGTAATGAAACAAAAATATTCAAGTAAGTCACAATTTATTTAAGTACCATAAACAATTCAAATAATGAAATAAATGTTATTTTAAAACAGTAATTAACTGGAAAAACATGACTTGTACATATGGACAACACTATTTATATATGACGGCATTACATGTCTGTGAACAAAATCACGTTTTGTTCAGTATCTTAACCGCAGTAAGGTAATCAAACTGAAATATTTAAATCAGTCATTTATTGCCAGTACCTGACATCCACAGAATTAAAACGGCTGGCATAGTGTTGTGGCATTACATGTATATCCAGCATTTTAATGCTGATGTTTTGCCACTTAACTTATTTCAAATATTTTCTTCTTTATTACTTTACGAGCTTGATGGCCACACTATGCTGCGCTGGAACCCGGCGCTGCCCATCATGTTTCTGTAAAGTCACCAAATCGGCGCCAGGATAGTGTTTCGGCGGCGCCATTAATTAAGTCTCCGCTGAGCTTGTTTTCTTTGGTGACTTCCCGTTTTCTTCAAGCTCAATTAGTCACGCCTAAAACGTGCCAGGTCACGCATTTTAATCATTTTTACTTTATGGTATTTATACGAATGTCACACATTGTGTATCACATGTTTCTTCATTCACAGGCATCAAGACTGTATCCATATTGTAGCTCTGTATGTTTTGTATTGTAATTTGTACTCGTTCACTGCATATTATTGTTTATTGTTTCGACCTCAGGTCACAGTCAATTCCATTGTCTCTCACGGCCCGGCGTCAGTCGGCCGCAATATAAGCTGCCTGGATCTGTAATAAAGTAGCAGTAACTTTTACCTGCTCGTTTCTTTGACACCTTACAGTGGTGACCCCGGAGTATCCCGAGCCATTAGCAGACTCACACGGCGACTCAGTCTTGGCTCCAGGATTTCTCCAAAACGCTCTTAGCGGCCTAAAAACACGGCGCTGTAACCAGCGTTTGAGCGTGCTGACTCGTCGGCGTACCCCCACCAGCGTCACTAGCGGAACCACACGGCGCACGAAAGTGCGTACTGACGCGAGTACCCCACTCCAGTAAGGGGTCAAAGGAGCGAGCATGGGACGCGGATATCCCCTCCTTCATGCAGTTAAACGCGGACCCAGCGGACTCGAGGTTTACCTACCTCCCATCACAGCCGCGCCCGCCCCGCATCGAGGCCCTCCGCAACTCCACACCAGCGCCCCGAACACACGACGGCCGGGCAAAACAATCGCGGGCCGCCCTCACCGTAAAGCTGCCGCCGTTTACGCAGGGGAACCCATCGATGTGGCTGCGCAGGGTGGAGAGCCACTTCAGAATCGCGGACCTCACGGACGAAATCCTACAGGCCGACACAGTGCTCAACGCCCTTCCGGAGGACGTGTACAGAAAACTCATCTCGCGAGTACCCGAAACACACACCCTCACATACAGCACCACAAAAAGTTCCTCCTCGAAGCTTGCTCCCTGCCCATCGCCGAGCGGGCCGCCCGTGCTATCGACCTTGCCAATAATCCACGCCACGACCTCAATCCAAGAGACGGCAGGGGCATGGTCGTAGATCTCCTGTCACTACCAGACTTGGGTGGCACAAACAAGCGGCAGGAGATAAGCTTCGCCGACGGAAATCTACCTTCGCCAACTCCTCCCGGAAGTACGCAACCAGATCGCTCACCCCTACACCATGCCTGTCGAGGACCTCATAGAGGCGGCACAACACCTCACAGACTCCGTCAAGGCTTCACAGAAGCTAAAACCGGCCACACAGCCGGTCAGCTCCGTCCAGCCTGAAGAGGACGTAGAGCAGCCCGTCAACGCCATCGCCAACAGACGTCCACCGAACCACAGCAGACGGAGGTCCCCGGGCTTCTGTCGCTACCACAAGTGGTTCGGAAAGGACGCCCGAAACTGCCTGCCGCCCTGCTCGTTCAACCGTTCAAAAAACGGGGGTGGCGGCGGCCAGCAGGACAGGCCGCCATGGCAGCCGAAGAACCCAGGGCCTCAAAAACAGTAGGTTTTTACGTCCGCGACACCGTCTCCGGCAGGATGATGCTGGTCGACACAGGAGCCTTTAAGTCGGTCTTCCCAGCATCCAGAGAGGACTGCAACCAGACACCAGACCCGGCCGCTTTCCTGACGGCCGCCAACGGAACCCCATCCTCTCCTACGGCACCAGGCTCCTGTCGATCTCCATCCTTGGCCAGAGTTACTCCTGGGACTTCATCGTCGCGGACGTGGAACCCCACTCCTGGGGGCCGATTTTCTGGCGCACTTCGGCCTGCTAGTCGGCGTGGGGCGCAAGCGCCTCCTCGATACTGACTCCTGCCGGTCTCTCCCGTTAACGGCGGGGACCCAGACCCACCATCAGCGCCGTCGCCCCCACCAGTATGCACACCTTCTGTCGGAGTTCCCTGAGGTGTTTAAGCCCGAGCCGCCAAGTCCCGGGGCCCCAGCCAAGCACGGCATATACCACCATATAGTGACTAAAGGGCCCCGACACATGCGAAGTTCATGCAGGCTTCCCCTCAGCGCCTTCAGGAGGCGAAAAAGCATTCGCGGAGATGGAACAGATGGGCATCTGCAGGAAAGCCTCCAGTCCATGGGCCTCCCCCTCCACATGGTGCAGAAACCGGACGGCTCCTGGAGACCCTGCGGCGACTACAGGCGGCTCAACATTGCAACAGAGCCCGACCACTACCCTCTACCCAATATGCAAGACCTCACGGCCTCCTTTCACGGGGCCAAAATATTCACTAAATTGGACCTTCTTAAATCTTATTTCCAGGTACCTGTTGCGCCAGAGGACATACCAAAGACAGCCATCATCACGCCCTTCGGGTCCTATGTGTTCGCCTTCTCCACCTTCGGGCTGAGGAACGCCGGGGCCACCTTCCAGCGGCTCATGGACAGCATCCTGGGGACCTAAAATTCTGCGTCTGCTACGTCGACGACATTCTCATATTTTCCAGGTCTCTGGCGAACACCAGAGGCACATCAAAGCAGTCCTCCAGCGCCTCCAAGAAAACGGCCTCGTCGTCCGTTTTGACAAGTGTACCTTCGGCGTCCAGAAAGCAGAATTCCTGGGTCACGAGGTGTCTCCGACAGGCGTCCGCCCTCTTACATCGAAAGTGGCAGCCGTAGCCAAGTTCCCGACACCCACCTCCATCAAGGCCGTCCAGGAGTTCCTTGGGATGGTAAACTTCTACAGGCGGTTCATCCCGGGATCGCGCACACCACCCCCTGACGGAAGTCCTAAAAGGTCAACCGAAGTCCCTGTCTTGGGGACCCAGCCAGCAGCAGGCCTTTTCCCTGACGAAGGCCGCCCTCACCAAGGCAACCGCCTTGGCACACCAGATCCCAAGGCTCCTCCAGCTGACGACAGACGCCAGTAACGTTGCCTGCGGTGCTGTTCTGGAGCAAATCATCAACGGCGCCCCCAGCCCATCGCCTTCTTCAGCAAGAAGTTCAGTCCCGCAGAGTCCCGCTACAGCACCTTCGACAGGGAACTCTGCGCGATGTACCGCGCAGTTTGGCACTTCAAGTTCCTCCTGGAGGACGCCCTTCACAATCTTCACAGACCACCAGCCACTGGTTCACGCCTTCACGAAGCAGGGGGCGCATGGTCTTCAGACAGCAGCGCCACCTCTCAGCCATAGCCGAATTTACCTGTTCCGTCAGGTACCTCCCGGCAAGAAAAATCCGTAGCAGACGCCCTCTCCAGAGTCGAGTTGAACGCAGTGCAGCTTGGTGTAGATTACCAGGACCTTGCCAGAGAACAGGCCGCTGACCCAGAAACCCCAGCATACCGCACCGCCATCACATCCCTCAAGTGGCGGGACGTGACCCTCGCCCCGGAGGCCCCAGCCTGCTCTGTGACATCAGCACAGGCCAGCCCGCCCTTTGGTTCCAGCCTCATGCCGCCGCCAGGTATTCGACATCATTCACGGCCTCTCACACCCCTCCGGCAGGACCACGGCCAAACTGCTTTCAAAAAAGTTCGTCTGGCACGGGGTGCAAAAGGACGCCACAGCCTGGGCAAAACAGTGCCTGCAGTGCCAGACCAGTAAAGTGGGTCGTCACACGCAGTCGGGGGTAGGCAAGTTCCCACAGCCAGGGCGCCGCTTGGCCACATCCACATCGACGTCGTCGGGCCCCTTCCCCATCAGGCGGATCCAGATACCTCCTGACGGTGGTAGACCGTTCGACGAGGTGGCCCGAAAGCCACACCCATGCAAGAAGCCACCGCCAGCGCGTGCGCTGAGGCCCTGCTCTCCAGTTGGGTTAGCCGCCCGGCGTCCCGGACCACATCACAACCCGGGCCACATCACAACCGAGTTGTGGTCTGCCCTGGCTCAACTGCTGGGAACCACGCACCACACCACCACAGCGTACAACCCAGCGGCCAACGGCCTGGTTGAACGGTTCCACAGGTCCCAAAATCATCCCTCATGGCCCGCTGCACCGCCGAGGACTGGAAACATCAGCTGCCGTGGGTCCTCCTCGGGTTGAGGACCGCCCCAGAGCCGACGGCACCCCATCCGCAGCTGAACAAACCTGGGGGAACCCCTCGTGGTGCCGGGAGAGCTCGTGACGGATGAACGCCACTCCCCATCTCTGCAGAGGCTCCGCGACGTGGCGGCAAGTTCGCCCCTTGCAGGCGCTCATACATCGACAAAGCAACCACCTTCACGCCGCCACAGCTGTCATCCACCACCCACGTCTTCGTCAGAGTCGACGCCGTCCGTCCACCACTAACTAAGCCCTACAGGGGACCCTTCCGCGTGCTGGAGCGGAACAGCAAGGCGTTCCAGCTGGCACTCCCAGGCAAGAACGACTGGGTTTCCATGAACCGGCTAAAGCCCGCCTTCCTGTCGGAGAGTCCCGGCAGCGACGCAGCACCCCTTCCGCCCAAACGCACTCCAGCACGCTCTCACCCCGCAGGCGCGCCGCCCCAGGAAGGAACCGCCCACACAGCAGCCTCACAGGCGGGAGGCCCCTCAGTTATCTTCAAGGAGCCGCGCACCCTTCAGCGTCCCAGCAGATACAGGGATTAATCAGACGCGTCCCTCGTCTTGGGGGGGGAGTATTTGTAAAGTCACCAAATCGGCGCCAGGATAGTGTTTCGGCGGCGCCATTAATTAAGTCTCCGCTGAGCTTGTTTTCTTTGGTGACTTCCCGTTTTCTTCAAGCTCAATTAGTCACGCCTAAAACGTGCCAGGTCACGCATTTTAATCATTTTTACTTTATGGTATTTATACGAATGTCACACATTGTGTATCACATGTTTCTTCATTCACAGGCATCAAGACTGTATCTATATTGTAGCTCTGTATGTTTTGTATTGTAATTTGTACTCGTTCACTGCATATTATTGTTTATTGTTTCGACCTCAGGTCACAGTCAATTCCATTGTCTCTCACGGCCCGGCGTCAGTCGGCCGCAATATAAGCTGCCTGGATCTGTAATAAAGTAGCAGTAACTTTTACCTGCTCGTTTCTTTGACACCTTACATTTCCCCTACCACGCTGCCACCCAGGGCTAGGTGGACAAACAGGTTTGCAGGAGGAGGGTGGATGTGTCATGTTTCCCTACCCTCCTGACCCCTACTTACCCTGCCACTGTAAAGTCCCCGCTCAACGCATTCTCTGTAATGAGCATCTCGTTTTCTGGGTGCCTTCACGTTCGACCTAGGGTTGGACGAACACAATATTATTATCATTGTTATGAATTGTATATTTTATTATCTGTTCAGTTGACCATGCACTATGTATATGTAACAGTATTTTTATGTCAAACCAGACATTGTTAATCATTATGTTTTCTGCATGTACCTGTCCTGTTTTTTGTAGAGAAATAGTTTGACCTCAGGTCACCTGTAAATATTTGTACCCACGGTCTCTGCGTTACACGCAGACGTCCGCACGCCGCTTTATAAGTGGATCGCTTCATCAATAAACCAGCAGTGCTTGTCTTCCTGCTCATTATTTCGCACCTCTCTCACAGTGGTGACCCCCGGAGTGGTTCCCAGGAGCCATTAACGGACGCAAATGGCGACTTAGTCTTGGCCCAATGAACCAACCCATGCCCCTAACGGACTAACTACGGTGCTCTAACAAAGCATTCAGGTACTAACAACTCTCGTCGGCAAGTCACCGGCGTCATTAGCAGACCCACTCGGCACGCTCCCAAGCGTGTATTGACACGAGTGTTCCCTCACACTCAAGTGAGAGCGAGGAATGAGCATGGGCACAGACATTCCCAACCACATACAAATTACCGCGAACATCTCGGAGGCAGACGTCTCCCTCATGCAACCCCCTCCTGCACGCTCCTCCACACCGTGCCTGCTCCCGTGCAATGACCCCCTGACGGACCAACCAAGGATGGCCCTCAGCACAAGGCTGCTGCCATTCACCCACCAGGACGCAGTGTCCTGGCTCTACAGGGTTGAGGGACAATTCAGGGTAGCAGGCCTAACCGATAAGGTGTTGAAGGCGGACATTGCCATCAACGCCCTCCCGGAGGAGATATACAAGAAGATTGCCCTGTGGTTAATGACGATGTCGAGCCCCACCGTGTTCCAGGAGTTAAAAGCCACTCTCATCGAGACCTGCTCCCTGCCAGTCTCTGAGAGAGCTGCCCGCGCCCTCGACCTCACCCTCAACCCCCGGCAGGACGGAAACCTCTTGGAAACATGGCATGCCCTCCAGGACCTCCTCCTCCTCCCCTGAGACTGACAGCAGCGGCAGGCGCAAAGAGATCAGCCTGTCGAGGGAGATCTTCCTGCGGCAGCTACTACCAGAGGTCCGTGGGCAGATCACAGAGGCATACACCCTGCCGGTCGAGGACCTGATCAGGGTGGCGCAGCAGCTGATGGACTCCATGAAGGCGACAAAGCGGGCGTCCACGCTGACACACCCCATCAACTGCCTCCAGCCGGAGGACCCCACCATGGAGGGCATCAATGTCATCTTCAGAGGAAGCCACCCCACCAGCAGAAGAGGGAGAGGCTGGGGCTTTGCTATTACCACCAAAGGTTCAGGAAAGCTGCCTGGAACTGCGAAGCCCCTGCCTTTTCTTCCCTCCAAAAATGGGGGAGGCGGCGGCCACCCTCACAGGCCACCATGGCAGCAGCAACTGAAACACCCAGAGGCCCCACACCAGTAGGCTTCTACGTCTTCGACACCATCTCCGGCAGGATGATGTTGATCAACACTGGAGCTGTGCGGTCAGTGTTCCCGCCTTCCAGAAAGGACCGCAGACGTCCCCGGACCCGGCTGCCTCCTGACGGCTGCCAACGGGTCCCCATCCTCTCCTACGGCACCAGGCTCCTGTCGGTCTCCATCCTGGGGCGGAGATACAAGTGGAACTTCATTGTCACGGACATTAAGACCCGGCTCCTGGGTGCGGACTTCCTCACCCACTTCAGACTGGTAGTCGATGTCGGCCGCAAGCGCTTGCTGAAACCAAGTCCTGCCAGTCCTGCCCCTGTCACCGGGCCCCAGGGTGCCCACAGCCTGTTCCATCGCTCCCCACCAGTACTCCTCCCTCCTGAAGGAATTCCTGGAGGTATTCAAACCCGAGCTTCGTCAGGTGCCCAGGGCCCCACCAAACATGGGATATATCATCACATCAAGACAAGGGCCACCCACCCCCTCTGAAGCACACAAAAGAGAACCCGTTGAGTGGGGACTTTACAAATTCACCAGGGTCAGTAGTTTCCCCACTAAGCCTCTTCTAAGTGCTTGCCTAATCTGTTTTATGACTTTCACTGGCCAAAAGACTCTTCTTCCCAAACAGAATCCTTCCTTCCCTGTGCCCACCTGAATTACCTGCAGCGGGAATTAATGGGACTTGCCCTCAACAGCCAGGCCACCTGAATTGCTTAGGGCGATGACTACCAGTAGTAAACTGAAGTCATATAAGCACGACCCTGGTCAACAACACCAGAAGCTGCTAGAACACTGACCGAGTGACATGCCACTGTACGGCCCCTGTCACTGAGCTACGCTCACCTCTCTTTGTCTGGCCAATCACCTTAACATCCAAGTGCTACCTTTGTAAAGTCACCACATCGGCGCCAGGATAGTGTTTCGGCGGCGCCATTAATTAAGTCTCCGCTGAGCTTGTTTTCTTTGGTGACTTCCCATTTTCTTCAAGCTCAATTAGTCACGCCTAAAACGTGCCAGGTCACGCATTTTAATCATTTTTACTTTATGGTATTTATACGAATGTCACACATTGTGTATCACATGTTTCTTCATTCACAGGCATCAAGACTGTATCCATATTGTAGCTCTGTATGTTTTGTATTGTAATTTGTACTCGTTCACTGCATATTATTGTTTATTGTTTCGACCTCAGGTCACAGTCAATTCCATTGTCTCTCGCGGCCCGGCGTCAGTCGGCCGCAATATAAGCTGCCTGGATCTGTAATAAAGTAGCAGTAACTTTTACCTGCTCGTTTCTTTGACACCTTACAGTGGTGACCCCGGAGTGACCCGGAGCCATTAGCGGACTCACACGGCGACTCAGTCTTGGCTCCAGGATTTCTCCAAAACGCTCTTAGCGGCCTAAACACGGCGCTGTAACCAGCGTTTGAGCGTGACTGACTCGCCGTCGGCGTACCCCACCAGCGTCACTAGCGGAACCACACGGCGCACGAAAGTGCATACTGACGCGAGTACCCCACTCCAGTAAGGGGTCAAAGGAGCGAGCATGGACGCGGATATCCCCTCCTTCATGCAGTTAAACGCGACCCCGGACTCGGAGGTTTACCTACCTCCCATCACAGCCGCGCCCGCCCCGCATCGAGGCCCTCCCGCAACTCCACACCAGCGCCCAACACACGACGGCCGGGCAACACAATCGCGGGCCGCCCTCACCGTAAAGCTGCCGCCCGTTTGATTTTCGAACCCATCGATGTGGCTGCGCAGGGTGGAGAGCCACTTCAGAATCGCGGACCTCACGGACGAAATCCTACAGGCCGACACAGTGCTCAATACCCTTCCGGAGGACGTGTACAGAAAACTCATCTCGCGAGTACCAAACACACACCCTCACATACAGCACCACAAAAAGTTCCTCCTCGAAGCTTGCTCCTGCCCATCGCCGAGCGGGCCGCCCGTGCTATCGACCTTGCCATAAATCCACGCCACGACCTCAATACTAGAGACGCTTGGGGGCATGGTCGTAGATCTCCTGTCACTACCAGACTTGGGTGGCACAAACAAGCGGCAGGAGATAAGCCGCACGGGAAATCTACCTTCGCCAACTCCTCCCGGAGGTACGCAACCAGATCGCTCACCCCTACACCATGCCTGTCGAGGACCTCAGAGACGGCGCAACACCTCACAGACTCCGTCAAGGCTTCACAGCGGCTAAAACCGGCCACACAGCCGGTCAGCTCCGTCCAGCCTGAAGAGGACGTGGAGCAGCCCGTCAACGCCATCGCCAACAGACGTCCACCGAACCACAGCAGACGGAGGTCCCCGGGCTTCTGTCGCTACCACAAGTGGTTCGGAAAGGACGCCCAAACTGCCTGCCGCCCTGCTCGTTCACCCGTTCAAAAAAAAGGGGGTGGCGGCGGCCAGCAGGACAGGCCGCCATGGCAGCCGAAGAACCCAGGGCCTCAAAACAGTAGGTTTTTACGTCCGCGACACCGTCTCCGGCAGGATGATGCTGGTCGACACAGGAGCCTTTAAATCGGTCTTCCCAGCATCCAGAGGGACCGCAACCAGACACCAGACCCGGACCGCTTTCCTGACGGCCGCCAACGGAACCCCATCCTCTCCTACGGCACCAGGCTCCTGTCGATCTCCATCCTTGGCCAGAGTTACTCCTGGGACTTCATCGTCGCGACGTAGGAACCCCACTCCTGGGGCCGATTTTCTGGCGCACTTCGGCCTGCTAGTCGACGTGGGGCGCAAGCGCCTCCTCGATACCGACTCCTGCCGGTCTCTCCGTTAACGGCGGGACCCAGACCCACCATCAGCGCCGTCGCCCCCACCAGTATGCACACCTACTGTCGGAGTTCCCTGAGGTATTTAAGCCCGAGCCGCCAAGTCCCGGGGCCCCAGCCAAGCACGGCATATACCACCATATAGTGACTAAAGGGCCCCTGACACATGCGAAGTTCCGCAGGCTTCCCCCTCAGCGCCTTCAGGAGGCGAAAAAGCATTCAAGGAGATGGAACAGATGGGCATCTGCAGGAAAGCCTCCAGTCCATGGGCCTCCCCCCTCCACATGGTGCAGAAACCGGACGGCTCCTGGAGACCCTGCGGCGACTACAGGCGGCTCAACATTGCAACAGAGCCCGACCACTACCCTCTACCCAACATGCAAGACCTCACGGCCTCCTTTCACGGGGCCAAAATATTCACTAAATTGGACCTTCTTAAATCTTATTTCCAGGTACCTGTTGCGCCAGAGGACATACCAAAGACAGCCATCATCATGCCCTTCGGGTCCTATGTGTTCGCCTTCTCCACCTTCGGGCTGAGGAACGCCGGGGCCACCTTCCAGCGGCTCATGGACAGCATCCTGGGGGACCTAAAATTCTGCGTCTGCTACGTCGACGACATTCTCATATTTTCCAGGTCTCACAGCGAACACCAGAGACACATCAAAGCAGTCCTCCAGCGCCTCCAAGAGAACGGCCTCGTCGTCCGTTTCGACAAGTGTACCTTCGGCGTCCAGAAAGCAGAATTCCTGGGTCACGAGGTGTCTCCGACAGGCGTCCGCCCTCTTACATCGAAAGTGGCAGCCGTAGCCAAGTTCCCGACACCCACCTCCATCAAGGCCGTCCAGGAGTTCCTTGGGATGGTAAACTTCTACAGGCGGTTCATCCCGGGATCGCGCACACCACGGCCCCCTGACGGAAGTCCTGAAAGGTCAACCAAGTCCCTGTCTTGGGGACCCAGCCAGCAGCAGGCCTTTTCCTGACGAAGGCCGCCCTCACCAAGGCAACCGCCTTGGCACACCAGGATCCCAAAGGCTCCCCTCCAGCTGACGACAGACGCCAGTAACGTCGCCTGCGGTGCTGTTCTGGAGCAAATCATCAACGGCGCCCCCCAGCCCATCGCCTTCTTCAGCAAGAAGTTCAGTCCCGCAGAGACCCGCTACAGCACCTTCGACAGGGAACTCTGCGCGATGTACCGCGCAGTTCGGCACTTCAAGTTCCTCCTGGAGGACGCCCTTCACAATCTTCACAGACCACCAGCCACTGGTTCACGCCTTCACGAAGCAGGGGACGCATGGTCTTCCAGACAGCAGCGCCACCTCTCAGCCATAGCCGAATTTACCTGTTCCGTCAGGTACCTCCCCGGCAAGAAAAATCCCGTAGCAGACGCCCTCTCCAGAGTCGAGTTGAACGCAGTGCAGCTTGGTGTAGATTACCAGGACCTTGCCAGAGAACAGGCCGCTGACCCAGAAACCCCAGCATACCGCACCGCCATCACATCCCTCAAGTGGCGGGACGTGACCCTCGCCCCCGGAGGCCCCAGCCTGCTCTGTGACATCAGCACAGGCCAGCCCCGCCCTTTGGTTCCAGCCTCACGCCGCCGCCAGGTATTCGACATCATTCACGGCCTCTCACACCCCTCCGGCAGGACCACGGCCAAACTGCTTTCAAAAAAGTTCGTCTGGCACGGGGTGCAAAAGGACGCCACGGCCTGGGCAAAACAGTGCCTGCAGTGCCAGACCAGTAAAGTGGGTCGTCACACGCAGTCGGGGTAGGCGAGTTCCCACAGCCAGGGCGCCGCCGCCCACATCCACATCGACGTCGTCGGGCCCCTTCCCCATCAGGCGGATCCAGATACCTCCTGACGGTGGTAGACCGTTCGACGAGGTGGCCTGAAGCCACACCCATGCAAGAAGCCACCGCCAGCGAGTGCGCTGAGGCCCTGCTCTCCAGTTGGGTTAGCCGCTTTGGCGTCCCGGACCACATCACAACCGACAGGGCCCTGCTTTCCTCTCCGAGTTGTGGTCTGCCCTGGCTCAACTGCTGGGAACCACGCACCACACCACCACAGCGTACAACCCAGCGGCCAACGGCCTGGTCGAACGGTTCCACAGGTCCCTAAAGTCATCCTCATGGCCCGCTGCACCGCCGAGGACTGGAAACATCAGCTGCCGTGGGTCCTCCTCGGGTTGAGGACCGCCCCAGAGCCGACGGCACCCCATCCGCAGCTGAACAAACCTATGGGGAACCCCTCGTGGTGCCGGGAGAGCTCGTGACGGATGAACGCCACTCCCCATCACTGCAGAGGCTCCGCGACGTGGCGGCAAGTTCGCCCCTGCAGGCGCTCATACATCGACAAAGCAACCACCTTCATGCCGCCACAGCTGTCATCCGCCACCCACATCTTCGTCAGAGTCGACGCCGTCCGTCCACCACTAACTAAGCCCTACAGGGGACCCTTCCGCGTGCTGGAACGGAACAGCAAGGCGTTCCAGCTGGCACTCCCAGGCAAGGACGACTGGGTTTCCATAGACCGGCTAAAGCCCGCCTTCCTGTCGGAGAGTCCCGGCAGCGACGCAGCACCCCTTCCGCCCAACCGCACTCCAGCACGCCTCACCCCGCAGGCGCGGCCGCCCCAGGAAGGGACCGCCCAACCAGCAGCCTCACAGGCGGGAGGCCCCTCCGTTATCTTCAAGGAGCCGCGGCACCCTTCAGCGTCCCAGCAGATACAGGGATTAGTCAGACGCGTCCCTCGTCTTAGGGGAGTATTTGTAAAGTCACCACATCGGGCGCCAGGATAGTGTTTCGCGGCGCCATTAATTAAGTCTCCGCTGAGCTTGTTTTCTTTGGTGACGTCCCATTTTCTTCAAGCTCAATTAGTCACGCCTAAAACGTGCCAGGTCACGCATTTTAATCATTTTTACTTTATGGTATTTATACGAATGTCACACATTGTGTATCACATGTTTCTTCATTCACAGGCATCAAGACTGTATCCATATTGTAGCTCTGTATGTTTTGTATTGTAATTTGTACTCGTTCACTGCATATTATTGTTTATTGTTTCGACCTCAGGTCACAGTCAATTCCATTGTCTCTCGCGGCCCGGCGTCAGTCGGCCGCAATATAAGCTGCCTGGATCTGTAATAAAGTAGCAGTAACTTTTACCTGCTCGTTTCTTTGACACCTTACACCTTAAAGTGCCGCATGTAAAAAGTCCCACTCGTCTGAGAGCCATTTATTCTGCAACCAAGGATCTTCACTTAAGGAATAAGGTACTGTGCGGTGGAGAGCGCACATTTATTTATCGTACTCTTATCTCATTTCATTTTCCTTTCCCCTTGCAATGTGCTAGACCCTGACATTGCCAGTAATCATTTATCAGCGTTAAAGAATAATTTAACTGAACATACTTGAAGTCAACTCCTTGAACCTTTAGCATTCCCTTGTAAAGATTAGACTGTTTGGCTAACAAGTGATCGTGTACCTTTCTCCATACATGACAGAAAGGGTGTGTGACGCATTGTAGAATCATCTGCATCCACTGTGCCACTACGTCCAACAATCAAGTTATTCCTGAGTGTATTTTCATCGTATTTTATCCCATATTGAGTATCACTCTTAACCTTTGTCTGTTGTGTAGATTAACTTGGAAGTTCCAAGAGCCCAGTGTATGCGGCTCCTTATAATTTAGTCTTTTATGTAAATACATTCAATTAACTTAGATCTGGAATTTCTCTCCTGAGTCCTGCCATTTACGACTTGTAATATAATTCTCCTAAAATTCATTCCTTGCATGAGCATGTTGGTTCCCAGTTAGATGTGTCAACTTCCAAGGTAAGACTTGCAATCAACCAACACTCATAGCATATATATATATATATATATATATATATATATATATATATAAAATATATATATATATATATATATATATATATATATATATATATATATATATATATATATATATATATATATATATATATATATATATATATATATATATAAAATTCGTTAGCTTAGAGAAATAAGAAAAAGTAAATATCTGTTAAAACATGGGATGACGTCATATCTGGCTCAGCTAATTTCTAATATAACAGATTATACTCATTTTTCGATATATATAACGAAAAATCATGCATGAATTAATTTTGTAGGCAGATTATTTTAGACTTTATATATATATATATATATATATATATATATATATATATATATATATATATATATATATATATATATATATATATATACTGTATATACATGAAATTTTTATCACACCGTGATTTATATACAATCATGAAGCTACAAATGTCGCTTAATATCAAATCCACGCTACCTCGGGAATAGCCTATCCCCGATGGGGAATTATCATCGAAGGGGAATTTATAAGTGATAAATAGATCGGTACTGCCGGGTCTCTGTGTCGAGGATCGGGACCCGGCAGTACCGATCCATTTATCACTTATAAATTCTCCTTCGGTGATAATTCCCATCGGGGATATTCCCTGAGGTAGCGTGAATTTGATATTAAGCGACATTTGTAGCTTCATGATTATATACATACACACACACACACACACACACACACACACACACACATATATATATATATATATATATATATATATATATATATATATATATATATATATATATATATATATATATATATACACACATAAAGATATACATAAATTATAAACAAAAGAATGGTAAGAAGAGGTAGTAAACAATGAACATCGGATGACGAAATAATTAGCTCGCTATCCCTTTCCTAATTTCTAATATACCAGATTATCCTCACTTTTTATGTGTAACGAAAAACGATATCTAAAATCATTACCACGTAATAATATTATATAATAAAATTTTAGACTTTATAAATACACATAGAAAAAACATATAAAAAAAGAATTGGGAGAAGAAGATGAGGTACAGAATCATAAACATCGGGTGATGGCATGATGGCTCGCTAACCTTACTAAATTTCTAAAATGACAAACATTCCTTTCTTCTCGATACGCACATATATATATAATGAGAAATATGTTAAATAATAATATTCAATAATTTTTCAGGCCACCATGTACCATTTTTTCTAAATATCAATAATCTATTTTTTCCCAGCAACGAACCCGATGGTGTTACGATTGTTATCGTCGTGGCGGGAGGTCGTTCAAAGTAGCGATCGTCGTTTTCGTCGTTAATTGACTCCTCCTCCGCCACTTCAATTACTTATTTAAGCAGTTAATTAACTTAATCAAGGCAAATTCTACTTATGATGTGGGAAGGGCGTCCAGATTGCCCTGCTCGAGAGAGAGAGAGCTCAGATTGACATCACCCCTGCAGTGTGGTCAGGCCTTCAGGTGACTCCTCGGCCTCAGGCCCCCGTCTTTTTTGGCGTTCGCCCTCTGGTCAGGCTACGTCAGGCTGGTTGCACTTGGTCAGTCTAGGTTAGCTGGGCATGGACACAGCTGGCCTAGCCTGACCTTGCCCATCTATCCTAACGTACCCTGGCCACACTAAATTGGCCCAGTCAGGCTAGATAGGCTCCATGGGGTAGATTACAGTTTCGTATGCTGGGCCGCCTAACTCATTCCCTCCGCCAAGGTAAGTAGTTCCACCCAAACAGCTGACGACCAACGACCCGAAATGCCCCGCGACCTTCCTCAGTCTCTCCCGGGTTCAAGAGTTGCCACCGAAACTAACGAAACCGACCTAACCCAACATAGGACGGCGTGCCCTTACCTGGCCGGGGGGGCTTCGCCCCCCCCGGACCCCCCCAGAAGGGCCGTGAAAATAGTAAATCTATAACTTTTCGAAATAGCACGTACCTCATTCAAGTCGAATCGGCGACATTAGACCGCATTTTGGCGGGTGTTGAAAAGGCTTTGGTTATACTATGATAGCTAGACCTAGTTGGGCTAGGCTAACTTGGCACAGCTAGGCTAGGCTAGGTTGACTGGGTCAGGCTGGGTTTGGTTAGGCTAGGCTGGGTGTACTTGGTCAGACTCTGTGGGTTTTGTTAGGCTAGTTTGGCTTCGTGAGGCTAGGTTAACCTGGATTGGTTAGGCTAAGTGGGCCCACTCACACTAGGCTAAGTTGGCATGGTCAGGGTAGGCTAGCAGGGCATTGTTATCATAGGCAAGGGTAGTTTGGCCTCGTCATGCTAGGGCAGTTGGAGCTGGTCAGGCTTAGGCTAGCAGAGCCTGCTTAGGTTAGACTAGCTACTCTTGGTCAGGCTAGGTCATGTTAGCTAGGCTTAATCTGCCTAGGCTTTTACCCCCAATTTCATTTTTGCCGTCAGGCTGTATTGGAAAAGGAATCATAACAAAAAGCAGAACTTTTAGCCAAATGTTGCAGGCTAGTTGTGTCATCGGTCGGAACGGTAGTCTGGCATCACAGTGCCACTTCTGTACATTTCCTCTCAGCAGACTGACCCACTCTTTAAGTGTTCAAAGTTACCCCAGATTGTTGTAGCCCATGTATCATCCTTGCTTCTCGCTTAGCACGAAACTAACCGAGGCCTAGCCTCTTAGCCTCTTATTCAAACCTAACCTAACCTAAACATTAATACCTTTCATATCTTAAGTGCAGCTCTGCCTCGACCCTAGCAGGTGCGCCCACAGACTCCCATGTACTCTCTTGGTTAATAAAGAGCGTAGGTTAATATCCGTCACATTTTATATGCGACTCATTCTCAAGCCCAAGAAACCTGTTACAGTTTTTATAACTATCACAATACACAGTTATAATTTTTCATAGTTGAAAGATTGTACAGCTACAGTTATCATAGTTAAAAAAATGTACAGATTAACAGAATATGCCATTACAGTTTTTGTATTTAACAGAACATACAGTCACATTTTTAACATTAACAGAATGTACAATTACAGTTTTTATAATTGAAAAAATATACAGTGACAGTTTTTATAGTTAACAGAATAAACAGTGACAATTTTTATAGTTAGTAGAATGTACAGTTATAGTCTTTATAGTTAGAAGAATGTTGCAGTTTTTATAATTAACAAAATATACAGTGATAGTTTTCATAGTTAAGAGAATCTCCAGCTACAGTTTTATAGTTAACAGAATATTCAGTCGTTGTTGGATGGCAAAGCTGAGTAAAGGAAATTTGATAAAATCTTGAAAATGATTTACAATAGAATATAAACTTCTTTCTGGGTAAAACAGAAATTAAAATGCTTACAGTCAGGATGAAACACTGAACAAATTACAGTCACTGGCAAAGATCAACTTTTTCTATTATCTTCTTTGTGATGCTAACAATTCTGCCTTTAATTCAAGTGCTTACAAAGTTTTGATTGGCCTATAATTGTCATTAATTATTAGGCGACAGTAAAATGAAAAAGCTTGCATAAGCTAAGGCTAATGATATGGCATCATCACCTATGACTCAAAGTAATGTCAGCGATTTACATGAATTTGGTTTGTTCCGACACGATATACAAACCCTCGGTCCTTTACATTAGGAATTACTTTCAGCGTAGGCTGGAAACGGCTGTTGAACTTTCGAACAAGGTGGTTAGGCAGTTAACTACCGTCCGGGAGGCGGGAGTATCGCCTGCCCGGATGTAAACATTCCAATTTGCTTTTGGCCGTCGTAGAATGCGGACGTTGTTCTTTGCTCTCTGCCTGATTGCCCTTCAGCTTTATGGTGGGATTTTTCCTTATTTTTGTGATCATGAATGTTGATAAGCCTTCTAAACCCTCCTATCCCCAGTGTTTGTGTCCTGGGGTAGGAGGCAAAAGATGTAATACTTTTCGTTCTAGTGTCGACACGGACCCACACACCCTTTGCCCAACTTGCAGGGGATGTGTGTGTTCACGCGACGCTCCTTGTAGCGAGTGTTGTACCTGGTCTCCCGAGGAGAGGAAGAGGTTCAAAGGGAGGAGACGCTACCGTCGGAAGCCCGTCAAGGAATCGTCCGAGGGTAACGCCCCCGACGACTCCAGTAGTGGTTAATGTGTCAGGATTGTTTCTCCCTCCCTGTGAGCTTCCTCAGCTTGCTCCCTCCCTCGGGTGAGGACTCCCCCTCCCCGTCCTCATTTGTTACTGGGTGTGGAAGGTCATGGGGGTGCCAATTGATTAGGACATCCTCTCGGGGGCCTCTCCTCGCTCTGGGGGCGAAATTTTTCCCCCAAAGCGAGCAGAGGCTTCCCATTTTGACCCGACTGTTTCCTCAGGCTTGAGGGTGGAAGTTCCTACAGACCAGGTATCAGACTTATCTTCTGCTTGGATACACCTGGGTCTACCTGGCGTTCCATCACTGGAGGGCCTGGTGTCCCACCTGTCTGGCGCTTCAGTGACAACCCACTTAGCTACTGTTAGCACCACCACGACTGTCACCATGTCTGCATTCGGGAAGCTGCCTGTGACGGTGGCTTCACACCTAGACACCCAGGTTTCGGCTGCTCCTGCCTCTCACCATCCTGTGCCGCTGCCCTCTGGGTTCCTGGCCCCGCTATCATGACCTGGGCCTTCGTATATGGTGATGTCGTCGGTGCCGTACATGACTTTGCCTGCCCCTGATGCTGACCCTGGCTCGTTCATGACTATGGTTCTGGCTCCTTGCTTCCCCGTCTCTTGGCCTGGCCTGACTGCTGATACGCCTCCTGTGCCTTCGACCCTGGCTCGGCCTGGCCTGGCTGCTCACGTGTCACTCGTGCCCTCATCCCTGGCTCCTCCACTGGATGTTCCTGGCTGCCACGCTGATGTTCCTGCCCGTAACTGCTGGCCCGAGTGCCGCCTATGCTGCCCGGTTGCGCCTGCTGCTGTGGCCTCCTGGTTGCTCTTGAGTCTTCGGCTGCTCCTGCATGGTTTGGGGACCTGACCTTGAAACGAGGAAGATGGCAAAGAAGTCGTCTTCGTCATCGTCTTTGTCTTCGCCTGCTGCCTCTTCTTCCTCTTCTCCTTCTGAGGCTACCCAGCCAAAGAAGAAGAAGCCTACCTCTCCCCCCTCCCCCCCAAGAGATCTCACACCGAGACCTCTAAGGGACTGCCTCCTTCCACAGGGAAGACAGTGGGATCTCTTGCTGGCTCTTCCCAATCTACGGATCAGGAACCGCTGCTCTGGCCCCGGGTCAGTCGTGTCGGGAGCCAAGGGTGTGCAGACCATGGTCTGCACTCCCCCTGCTGCGCCGAAGAAACTTGTTTCTAAGGCCAGCTGGTCCACATCGGACACTCGCACGCAAGTTGCTCCGAGTACCCGGGTTTCCAAGGAGACCTGGGTACCCCAGTCTGGTACGGGAGAAACCTCTCTCAGTACAGACTCGGGCGTGGGGCGAGAGAAAGAGTCCGGGCACGCAGGTGCCCCGACTCTTCCTGCTGGTACTTCTGCAGGTGCCAAGCCAGGTTCCCGGGAAGGTGCATCGGTCCCTCGAGTCCGACCACCTGGAGAAGCAGAGAAGAGGTCCCCTGCTCAGTCTTCCGGAGAGGTTATGGCCTTGAAGAAGACTGGGGCGCGTCTAGAGGACAGCGCAAGTTCGCGTGAGCAAGCCGCGCGCTTGACTACTCCCAGTCCCCGGCCATGTCCGCGCTGCCAGCCTGGCTCGGGGGAGACGAGCACGTGGCCCGACCCGCGCGAGCCACTCCGCTCTCCTCGGGAGACTGCTTCGCCCAGGCGAAAGCACTCTCCTCGACCCGGGCTGCCGTGGGTTGGTGATCGCTCCTGGCTCGCTGCCCCTGTTGGTTCTGCCAGCAGGGCCAGTGGGAGTGCCCGATCCTCCTTGCTTGTCCCCTCTACCTACTGGGCTCTTTCCGAGGGGCGCAAGTCGGACAGGAAGAACTCTGGCGAGTTGTCTCCCCAGAGTTCTACCTCGGGGCCATATGTACCTGGCTAGGTCCTCGGTTCGACCAGGTCTTATGCCCGTGTGGTGCAGGAAGGATCACGGGGGTCTGCCGAGGTTCTCCCTCCTGCAGGGAGAGTAGATCGGGAGGACCACACCCTGGAAGGACTGAGGGTCCTCTCCCCCGGGATGCAGACACCCCGATACAGAGGACATTTGCTAAGGTTACCGCGCTGATTCGTCAGCACAACGACCTCAGGGAAGGGACCACGGCCTCGTCTGTGGATCGTCCGTTGCTCTCTGAATCCTTCTGGGGACCCAAGAAGGAACCCAAGGCTTCGGTGGGGCTGCCGTGGTCCACGCTTGCTGAGGGGGTCCTCGATCAAGTGAATGGTCTTGTGTCTGGGCAAGACAATTTGCTCAGATTGAACCGCTCGGACAAGCTTCTTCCCCCTCCTCTGCCTCACCAGAGGCGCTTCTACGCCCGTTGGAGAGGGCATTGCCGCCTGAACAGGTTGACCTGGACCTGGTTCATCTGGATCCAGGGCTTACGTTGTAGCAACTTACTGCAGAGAGCATCTCCCTCTCTCAGCAAGAAGCTGCAACCCTGGAAACCACCGCCATGGTAGCCTTCCAGGCAGTCTCCTGGCTCAATCTGTGGTCCTTCACAGTATCGAAGGTGGCTGCTTCCAGGAGGTAGGGCCATCTACTTTACCCACCAAATGGCAAACCTGTCGGCTAACCTGGTTCTGAAGCGAAAGTCTTTTCTCAGACTCATATCAGCAGGTTCAGGCAGGCAGCACAGCTGTTCCTGTCACGACAGGAGCAGCCAGCCTGGCAATGGCAAGTCGTCATCGGTCACCTGTCGTCACTGGAGAAGCTCGTACCTCATGGGCGTCTTCACCTGTGGTCTCTACAATGGAGGCTAAAGGAGTATTGGTCCCAGTCCTGAGACCCCTATTCCTCCCTCGTTCCTCTTTCGAGGAGGTGAGAGAGGACCTTTGCTGGTGGATGGATGACAGGAACCTCTTGATAGGATATCCCTGCATACTCCCCTCTGGACATGCTGCTGTTCTCAGATGCATCGACCGAGGGATGGGGCGCACACCTAGAGGAGTTGCTGACTTCCGGGAGTGTGGCACCGAGACGACAAGTGCCTTCACATCAACATCCTGGAACTCAAGGCAGCCTTCCTGGCTCTCCAAGAGTTCCGGGATTGAGTGATGGGACACTCCGTGGTACTGATGAGTGACAGTACCACTGTAGTGGCATACGCCAACAAGCAGGGGGGGCCTAGTGTCCCTCCCCACTCCACCAGTTGACAATGCAGGTGCACGAGTGGGCCGTGGCTCAATCGGGTAGAGCTGTCAGCCAGGTACATTCCAGGCAAGAGGAATGTCTTGGCAGACAAGCTCAGCCACCAGAATCAGGTGATAGGAAACGAATGGTCCCTTCACTCGGAAGTGACGGAAAGGCTACTCGACCTGTGGGGGCGTCCAAGCAAGGACCTGTTCGCCACCTGGCACAACAGAAAACTCCAGGTCTTCTGTTCGGTCGTGCCGGACCCATGGGCCGCTACGGAGGACGCATTCCAACACCCATGGGACAACCTCGACGTTTACGTCTTTCCTCCGTTCTGTCTGATTCGCCGAGTGATCAACCAAGTGATGATTACTCCGAATCTCAGAATGATTCTGGTGGCACTCAGGGTATCCCGACCTGATAGCTCTCCTCTGGGGCGCAGAGAAAGATCCCCCCAGCCCAACCTGCTGTGTCAACCCCATGTAGAGTGGTACCACCAGGCAGTGCAGTCCCTGTGTCTTCACAGCTGGAGGTTATCTACCATCTCCTGTGAGTGAGATGCTTTTCGTCACACAACAATGGAGATGGCCAGGTACCTCAGACGATCCTGTGCAGCGGTATACCTGGGAAAGTGGTCCATCGTCTATGGTTGGTGTCGTCGACGGGGTATCCCTCCGGTCGGAGCTACTATTCACCAGGTCGCGGACTTCCTCGTCTTCCTTCACCGAGAGAAGCTTCTCTCTGTTTCAGCCGTGAAAGGCTACCGTGCTGCACTCGGCCTAGTCTTGCGGCTGAAAGGGGTAGACATCTCTTCCTCCTTCGAGATTTCCCTATTGATGAGAAGCTTCGAAAGGTCTTGCCCACCCAGGGATCTCAGGTCCCCTGAGTGGGATGTGACTCTTGTTCTAGGGAGCCTGACTCGTGCACCGTATGAGCCTTTTATAAGAGTCGTCAGACAGGGATCTGACACTCAAGACCGCCTTCCTGCTGGCTCTGGCATCGCGAAGAGAGTTGGCAAACTGCACGGACTTTCCTTCGATGTTAAACACTCGAGGGGATGGATTTCATCGCGGATTTCATAGCGAAGACTCAGAATCCTTCGGTCCCTGGCGCACGGTTCGAGTCCTTCATGACCCCTCCCCTAGAGGACTTTGTAGGTAATGAACCAGATGAGATGCTACTGTGTCCTGTTAGAGTGCTGCTGCGCTATCTGAAGAGGACTCGATGTCTCCGGCCTGAGTGTCGATGACTCTTCGTTAGTACTGGCTCGACCAAGAAAGAAGTGTCCAAGAACACCATCTCTTTCTGGCTTTGTGAGACGGTAAGGAGAGCGATACTGCTGTAGGAGAAGACGACACCGTTACGCCGTCCGAGCTCACAAAGTCCGCAGCATTGGTCCGTCCCTTGCATTCGAAGAACATGTTGGTTGTGCCGGTTGTGCAGGTGCTGAATGCAAGTGTGTGGTTCCAACAGACCACCTTCACCTCCTTCTACCTCCAGGATGTTGCTCACAAGTCCTTGGACACTTTTTCCTTGGGTCCTGTGGTGGCTGCTCAACAAGTTGTGTAGCTTACCCAGCTCCTCTAACAGGACAGGTTGCATCTCGCCTAAGATGTACGGTTGTGATTGGGAGAATGAATGTGGAGTGACTGGCCTCTCTTCTTTCTCCCCATCCTGGCTCTCTTCTCACAGGCAGGGAGTGGACGTGCCGTGACATGCTGGATCTGGAAGTTGATGCAGGCAAGCACCCAACGGGAGCTCCCATTCTATTTTCCGTTCAGGATTATAGAAGCAACTCCACTCCTTCCCCTTGCAAGGGGGGAGGGAGACCATGACCATAAGACAAACCCAATGCTTGTGATTGCCTTAATGTCATCCGACTCCAAATTCTTCCTAGCCTACTTTGCATGAACTGATGAGTCCTCTTTCATGCAATGGGACCCAGAAGTCTGACAATTGATCCCGCGTTTCTTACAATCCGAGCATATTGTCAGAGGCAGTTTTCCTTCCTCTCTCTATCGACCAGGAAGGGAAGCCACAAGGTGGTGAACTCCAGTCGGTTCAAGAGACTCACTCAGATTCCTCCTCCAACCAGTGAGTCTTCCTAATGTAAAGGACTCAGGGTTTGTATATCATGTCGAACAAATCACAATTTTCAAAGTAAATTGTATTTTTCCTAACTATACAAACCCGAGGTCCTTTACATTTCATGCCCACCTCATGCCACCCCTCAATCTGATACCTGGGCTGAAAGGCAATTGAATGTTTACATCTGGGCAGGCGGTACTCCTGCCTCCCAGATGGTAGTTAACTGCCCAACCACCCTGTTCGAAAGTTCAATGGCCGTTTCCAGCCTACGCTGAAAGTAATTCCTAATGTAAAGGACCTCGGGTTTGTTAAGTTAGAAAAATACTATTTACTTTAAAAATTGTGATTTTATATAAGTAACTTACCCAGTAATTACTTAGCTAAGAGTTTCTACTTGAATGGCAGCTAAATTTTGAAATTCATGGTAGTGATTCTTTTGTTTTGTGTAGGTGACAAGACCCCGTGCACTTTCGGGGTAAGATAGAGGAACAACTAAGCCAGTAGATCAATTTGTTTCTGCCGCTTGTATCGTCCACACACCATGTTGACTAAGCAGCTGGGTTTTGACAATTGTTGTTTCTTCCATCCAGTGAAGTATTTGTATGGTAGCCTTCGGCATTGTTTTTTTCCTGATTTGACTTTGTTACTGATTGTGACCCTTAACTAGTTAGTATGTCAGACTCTAGCTCTTCTAGCTTCCGGTATTGCAGCAAAGGCTGCAGTACAGGCAGTCCCCGGTTTACGACGGGGGTTCCGTTTTTACGCCGCGTCGTAAACCGAAAATTCATCAAAAATCCTAAGAAAACCTTACTTTTAATGCTTTGAGTGTATAGAAAATGATGTAAACTGCATTTTTATTTAGTTTTTCATAAAAAAACCTCCAAATTTTGATTATTCTGCTGTTTTGGATCAGCGTGACGATGCGTCGTAACCCTGGAACATGCGTCGTAAACCGGGAAATAATTTCTGATGAATATATTTGAAAAGCGTGGCAACCTCGGAACGTCGTAAGCCGGACCCGTCGTAAATCGGGGACTGCCTGTACTCTGTTAACGAAAATAACTGTGCACAAATTGCAGAGGGCAAGTTTGTACCATTGATTTGACATGCGACAAATAAGGGATTACGACGAACGCAAATAGAAGACGTTGACTTTTCATTTAAATAAATTAGAGAGAAATCACAGAGGAAGGCAGCCGCTAAAGCCAGCAAGAAATTAGCTAGTCAGACGACTCCTAAATCTAAAGATGTCGATATTCCTGCTGTATCTCCTCCTGTTGTTCCTGTTTCCCCTGTATCAGTCCATACTCCTAGACCACCTACTCCTGCTCCTGGCTTTCACACTTCTGAGCCTGATCACTTTGCCAGCATGGAAAATAAATTTGATCAGAGAATCAATATGGTGGCAGGTATAGTGGCCCAATTAGGGGCACTGATGCATGTCCTTATGGATAAGTTCAACATTGGTCACTGTCATACTCCCCTGAACCAGGGAGGAGGCATACTGTTAGCCCAAGGGAGGTCAGCGGGGTCTGCCCACGAGCAGTCGCCCCCCTCAGACCAGCCAGTTGCATCCTAGGTTGCGCCAAGAGACAGCCGCTGAAAGGCGCTCTTGAACTTGCATCAGCTCTGCCTAGTTCGGGAGATTCATAGCCATACAGAAGGCGCCAATGGCATTTTCTGACAAGTCACGCCCTTGAAGAGGCTGCCTCTTCCAAGGATCAAGCTCCTTGACTGCCCAGCAAAAAGCTTGAGGGAGCCTCCCTCTCAGTCCTCATCCTTTTTGCAGTAAGTGTCACAGCCCTGAATGCTTCTCCCTGGACGCCAGAACGAGTGTTTAGTCACTCCTCTTCATTTAAGAGGCGCCTTCTTTCTAACTCCAAGTGCCCTGCTTCTAGTGTGCAACGGTTCTTCGTCTAAGTGCCCGGATTTGGCCGAGTGCCCTGTATTTGATGAGCGTTGCCGTATGGCGAGCCCCTAGTAGCGGCCGAAAGGTCCGATATTACCTGAACGCTGCCTTCGTTAGACGCCCTGACACAGCTAAGCTTCCTGAAGTGCCCTGTAATGCCTAAGTTCCTGATGCATCCGCCCTCTAGAGCTCCTACATGTCAACGCATCTACTCCTCTGCCTGCTGCCAGTGCCTCAGGAAACCGACCGGTATTTTGATGTTGGCTTGCTAAACTACAAGCCCCAGCTTCATCCAGTTTGGCAAAGAGTTGACAGTCGGCCTCAAGTTTGATCCAGCCTTGGCCCTCTTCAACACAAGTTGGATAGCATTCTGCAGCTTCACGGACCATTCACTGCTAAGGCACCTCCATCGGATGCCTTTGTCTCCTGTTTCGTCGGAAGAAGAGGGTTTCGATCAAGATTCTCCAGCGACTTCTTACATGTCGCTTCTGAGGTTTTTACTTCAGAACTTCTCGGAGTTCTTCTCTCCTGCGACTCATTCGTCCCGGCTTCATCTTTTATGATGAGCAGTCAACCTTCAGACACTGCTGGACTTCCTAAGTTTGTTCTCTCATCCTCATCCAAGAAGGCCTTTAGTAAAGTGGAGAACTGGCTTTCCGAGAAGAGGGAGCAGGGGAAGGCTTGCTTTAGTGTCCCTCCTTCTTGTCTTTCTAGGTCTCGCTGCTTATCTTATGCTACTGGAGAAGCTCCTTCCCTGGGAGTGGCTGCCTCCTCCCAGGGGATTTCTGGTCTCATTGACACAGGCTGTAGATCCGCTCTGCATCAGCAAAGGTATTCTTTTCAAGCAGAGATGGACCACCTTCTGAAAAGTCTTTTAAGACTTGAAGTCTTAAATTTTACGGACTGGTGTTTAGGGTGCTTTGCCAAGAAAGTTTAGTAGTCATTGCTTCTGCCTGATTATGCTTAGAACTTGGATTTTCCTCCTGCGCTGACAAAGCAGTCAGAGACAGTTCGCAGGGAGATTGCTTGCTATACGCGATGGGGCTCTCAAGAAGAGGGAAGTTTGGGTTTCCTTTAAGAGTAAGGGTGTGACATCGTCTCAAAAATCAGCGCTTTTATTTCCTCCGCTGGACAAACACAGACAACTGTTAGTGAGATTGTTTCAGCCTGCATAGGAAGTCTACCCAGGATCTTCTTGAACAGTCGAAAAGCGCACAGAAATTGAACAGCAGTACCCCCAGGACTTTTTCCTGCAGTTGAGGCCCTTTGTGCCGGGCAGGCAGAGATCTCAATCCAGGTCCAGAGGATCAGTTAGGTTCACACCCCTTACCATCAAGAAGTCATTAACTAAAACCTTGAACTCGCAAGTGAGAGCCCAGTCCTCCATGCCCCAGTGGGTGCGAGGCACCTTCTTTCTGGGAGAGATGGAGTTCGAGAGGGCAGAATAGTGGGTAGTCAAAGTACTCAAGGAGGGTTATTCTATCCCCTTCAGGAGACGCCTTCCTTGACCAACATTCCCTTCTGCCTTGACGCTTGCTCTGAAGAATCGGAGAGGTATTCAGCCCTCTCAGAGGAGGTTTCTCTCTTATCAGCATGAAGGCCATAGAACTAGTCAGGAACTCCAAGTCGGCGGGATTTGACAATCGACTGTTCTTAGTGCCCAAGTCTTCAGGGTGTAGAGACTGGTCTCGATGTGAGTGCTTTGAATGCCTCATAGAGAAGACAAAATTTAGTATGGAGACAACACAGTCAGTTCTTGCTTCCATCTGTCGGGATTGGATGATCTCCCTAGACATGCTGGATGCGTATTTTCATATCCCTATTCGCGAAGACTCAAGAAAGTACCTCAGGTCTGTCTTCAGCGGCCGAGTTTATCAGCTCAGAGCACTTTGTTTCAGCCTCTCGACTGCCCCACAAGTTTTTACGGTTGCACTCGCTCCTGGCGGGTTGGCTTCATCTAGCAGGGGTAAAGATCTTGCTCTATTTAGACGACTGGCTACTTTGCTCTCCCACAAAGGAATGATGCATGGAGGACTTACAGAAAATGATTTGCATGACTCAAGATTTAGGACTTTATTGAATCTCAAGAAACTGCAACTAACTCCTACTCAGAGAAATTCTCTGTTTGGGGATTCTGATAGACTCTCGGAGCTTTCGGGCTTCACAGTCCCCCAAGAGAGGGAGGACTGTTTAAGGAAGGTCAACCTGTTTCTCGCCTCTTCATTCATGCACAGCAACTCAATGGATGAGTCTTTTAGGCACACTGGCCTCATTGGAGCAGTTTGTAAGACTGGGAGACTGCATTTGAGGCCGCTACAGTTTTACCTGAGAGCCTGCTGGGATCGGGAAGTACATCAAGATCTTCACTTCTTTCTTATCACCGCAGAGATATAGGAGGACCTGCATTGGTGGAAATCCGAAGAAAGATTGATGTCGGAGAAATCTCTTCTCCCAGTGAGCCCCAACCTAGACTTCTTTTCCGACGCATTGGATCTGGGTTGGGGAGCGCTCCTTGGGAACCGAGAAATCTCAGGAAGGTGGTCCCCGAAGGAGAAATAGCAGTACATCAACCTACAAGAGTTTAAGGCAATTCACCTGGGTCTCAGTCATTTTGCAACAGAAGTCAGCGACAAGACGATCACAGTGCATGCAGACAACACCACAGCCTTGCCCTGTGTAAAACATCAAGGGGGGAATGCACCCGTTCTCCCTGTGCAAGATAGCAAGAGACCTGTTGTGCTGGGCAGACCAGAACCGAACCCAAGTAGTCACAAGATTCATCCAAGGTAAATGCAATGTCCTGGCCGATGAACTGAGCCGCCAGAATCATGTCCTTCTGATGGAATGGACGTTAGACAATCAGGTTTGCTCCAACCTTTGGTGTCTATGGGGACAACCAACCCTCTAGACTTGTTTGCAACTTCTTGGAATCACTGTCTGCCTCTGTTCTGCTCCCCTGTTCCAGACCCTCTCACATGGGCAACAGCTGCGCTGATCCAAGACTGGTCAAGTTTGGACCTTTACGCTTTTCTGCCCTTCGGAATGATAAGGGAAGTTATCAAGAAGTTCCACTCTCACAGCAGTGTAAAGGAATGGTTCCCAGACCTGCTGGATCTCCTTATAGACATTCCAAGGCTCCTCCCTGCCATGCCAAGTCTTCTCAGACAACTGCACTGCAAGATATTCCATCAAGGCCTGTCCACTCTGGCCCTGACAGGCTTTCGACTGTCAATAGACTTGTCAGGGTGAAAGGATTTCTGCAATCGGCAGTGGAGGCCATTGCCAAATGTGGACGTGCCTTTCTCAACAAGCTCTACCAGGCAAAGTGGAAGTTTTTAGGACTTGGTGCAGAAGAAACAGGGTTCCATCTTCTTAGACATCAATCCCTCAAATAATGGATTTTCTTCTGTACTTGAGGTCTTCTTTAGGAAGGTCTTCTTCCACCATTTTAGGCTACAGAGTGATGATTCTCAGCTCTGTTTTCCCTCACAGAGGCCTTGAAATTTCTTTAATCAGGATATTTCAGACCAGATTAAGTCGTTCGATACCACCAGATCTAGAAAGGAGGAGAATTTCCCTTAGAATCTAGATGTGGTACTTAAGTGGTTATCATGTGAGCACTTTGAACCTGGCATTCTTCACTGAGGATTTAACTAAGAAAACAATTTTTCTCGTAGCACTGGCCACTGCGAAGAGAGTAAGTGAGATTCTAGCAGTCGACAGGAGGATCAGCTTTTTGAACGGAGATGCAGTCTGTTTCTTCATATTAAGTTTTTTGGCGAAGAACGAGAACCCTTCTCACCCTTGGCCTCGTTATTTCACAATTAAGAGCCTACCTGATATTTTACGTGCAGACGAGGAGAGGAAAGAGTGCTATGCCCGGTAAGAGCCCCCAGGTACTACCTGCATGAACCGAGAAAATTAGGAGGGCAGTTTTCTAATATGTGGTGCTCAGTCAAAAATCCTCTAGACCTTTATGTAAGAGTGGCATTTCTTTGAGAGATCTTATTATTCAGTCTCACTCCCAAGTGGAGGAAAATGACTTGAAAGTCATGAAAGTTAAAGCTCATGATGTAAGGACAGTCGCTACATCAGTAGCTTTCAAGCACAATCTTTCCTTATCCTCCGTTCTTCAAGCAACGTGCTGGAGAAGCAAGTTGGTGTTTGCAATGCACTATCTACAGGATGTGGAAACTGTTTAAGAAAACTGCAGTACCCTAGGACCGGTGTCCGTGGCTGGCGTAGTGATGGATGTGGATGAGGAAGTGTTGGAAGTATCCCTTCCTATGTATTTAGCTCTTCGCCTTGTTCATGGTGTCGAGTTCTGGGGAAGCGTGGAGAGTACAAGAGGAGTACCACCAGTTTTTTAGTGGTGGGCAGTGGTCATGTTAATTTTATGGTGTAGGTGATTTTGTTGCTGGTTTTTATTGTTTTGGTACTGCACCCTGGGCAGGGGCAATTGTCTGAGCTTTGTTGGCCTTCGGTATTGACCTTCGTCACAAAGTTTCTGCTGTATATTTTGTCAGCCTTCAGATCACTCCTTCACGGCAGAATATCCCACTTCCATAGAGACAACTCTGGCTATACCTCCAGATCTCTACAGGTTGAGATGAGCGCCAAGCAGAGGCAGTAATTATCTGTGCGGCTTTCTCACCAGATAGGGAAACAACAAACGTCTCAATGTTAGCCTATTTTAGGTCTTTAACTTTTCATATGTAGATTGTTATTTTACTGTCCACTATTCCTTACCACCTTTCAATGTGTAATCAGCTAAATAATTACTGGGTAATTTACTTATATAAAAATGACATTTTTATGATAAAATAAGGTTTTATATTTACCCAGTACAGTAATACGAACTTGTGCGAAAGTTGCTCAAATTCACAGACACGTGAACATTTGTGAATAAACAGTTTAAACAGCGCCCTTCATTACTAAATACGAGCACAACAAAACATAATATCCTTCTACATAATACGCATTTCCATTTTATGTAAATTTAAAGAGCATATATAAAACTATATACTACAACTTGCGGAAAAGTACAATCTCTCTTGTCGAAGTTTCGACATACCTCCCGCAAGAAAACTTATGCCTACATTATTTACAATAGTCCTGTTCTTATCAATGCCTTTCTGGCTTCTGCAGCTATTTCAGCAGTCCTCCTGCTTGGGTGGGTGCTTGACCGAATGTCATCTGTCGCAGGATTAGTTTCCCGTATCTCCTGCCACATCTCTGAGGGATATAACTTAATTACAGGTCTCATAAGCTGGCTATGCTGTTCTCTTAGAGTAGCCACTTGGGACTTTGTCTCTCCCCATGTAACTTGATCACTTGTCCCACTTCCACTTGCTCCTTGGCTCCTTGTCACAAGGAATGAGAACAACTTCCCTTTATCCTGGGCCAAGAGCTATGCACTATTCTACTCAGTGGGTCTCTTAACGTTGTTAAATACTCCCTCTTCCATCTCTTCGACAGGTCGTCACACAACTTGGATACATGAGGAATCTTTTCTCAGTGAACTCTCTCCGCCCATAGGTAGGGTCACTGGAGATTTCTTCCCAATTTACTACTTCTCTTGGGAAGGACTTAAGCTTTCATCCAAGGATCAAAGTGGTTAGGGGTTAAAATTTCCAGCTGATTCAAGTCCCCAGGTGTGTAACTTAATGGTCTGTCATTGATAATTCCTTCCAGCTCCACTAGCACACAGGTCAGTTCCCCAAAACTGAGCAAGGCTTGGCCTATGATCTTTTTTAGGCATGACTTCAGAAGTCCTATTAGCCTTTCCCATATAGCACCAAACCATGGTGCTCTCACTGGAATGAACTTCAGTTACACTTTATATCTAACAGATGTTCTTTTACCATGGGATTCTCCGGCATGGTCTTAAGGTATTCTGATGCTGCTACAAACATGAGTGCTGGGAAACCTCTTCTGCTACAGATTTTTAAAACTCACGAGGAATCCAGTCACAGGACTGGTTATCAACTAGCTCCACATGTATGCCTCTGGTTATTGGGCATGTAACAAGATTATATAAGCCTTCCTCACTGGGCGCTGTCCTTTCCTTAACCCATAATGCGCTGGTGTAGTCCACGCCTGTGATATTAAAAGGTTGCTTATATTGCACCCTGAACTCAGGTAATGGAGGAACTATATTGGGCCTATATGGCCTCCCATGCGTTCTCCTACAAATAACACAATGGTGTATTATACTCTTAGTCAGTTGCCTTATATGTGGGATCCAGAACTCCTGTCTGACACTTGCCACAGTGGCATTTACACCCATATGAGTGATTAGCATTATGATGTTCTCTTAATAATTACCTATAAATATAGCAACTCTTCTCGGCAATAGTGCATGGGGAAACTTAAAGATTCGGTAACTGTGCGTGTTCCAGTCTACCCTTTTGTACCTGTTACCCTGTTGTCTGTAAGTAAAGATTCAACTGGTGTACGAGAGCTAGGTCATTTACCCCCTTCATCAAACTCTCGTATACTCTTGGAAATATTCCTTTGTATGATGGTAATGTCTTATTTCTTGCTCTCTGGAGTTCTTTCCAAGGTCAATTCATCATGCCTCTTCAGATATTGAACTCTACAATTATTCAAAAAATCGTAGGATTCATGCTGTGGTCCAGACCTTTAACCTTGCTGAATCTCCCAATTCAGCAAGTGATTATCACTATCAGGTTGTCCTCACAGTACTGACCAAAATGTTCTCTTCCCTAACTACAAGTGATCCACCAACTCCATGACCTGTCTATTGGCCAAGAAGAGGAATTTTTTAAAACCAAGGTCCCTCCCACTCCAGAAAGAACTATCCAAGATCATTTCTGTCCTTTCCCACGTGTCAGCCAGTCACCAAGATTCATCTGTATGCACAGAGGACAAGAACACCCTGCAATTAAAAGAGCTTTATTTCCTCTGGTACTCTATTTTTCACAAACACAGGAGAACGTTTTTTCGATACTAGCCAACTTTAGGGCGCACTTTACTGTCCAACCAAATAACAGTTCCTGCAACTCATCCTTCTCAAAAGGATTCTTTAATAATTTATTATTCTTGCTGCTGGCAACAATGCCATCGACCAAGTTTCGAACAAGCACTCTTTTTGTGGAGCTACTTGCCTTTGCCATCATAAAATGAGAGTTTTTGTTCTTAACTCTATAAGCTAAACAACCATGCTAACTCACTGCATCGCAGAATATGTGTAAGGAACTCTCTCTAGGCTAGTATTCTAGGAAAGAAAATAACAGACATTTTTCTGTGTCTTCGGATAACTCCAACCCCATTGGTTCTGTAATGGGCCTGGTGACTTGTTCATCCCAATCCAGTTGTTGCTTCCACAAATTCCGCGGGTATATCTTTGCCCTAAAACTGCAGTAGAACTTTGAGTAGGTCAGCTGTTATATGTGGTCCCGTTCACAAACAATCATTCAAGCTTAATTCACCTTTCCCCTGTCTAACCGAACAGTCGAATACTATCCTAATAGGGGTTGGTGTATGTCCTTTTTAACACCGTGATGTGCCAAGAAATTACATTCTTCTGTTTTTAAAATATTCCACTCTCTCTCTATGAATCTCCCTATCCTCCTGATCCTTCAGGATTTTCTGGTATGTCTTAGATACCAAGTGTCCTTCTGAAACTTGACACTGTTGTTTTAGTCTGCTCAAAGCCAACCCAAAGTTAGAAGTTAATCTCCTTTTATTGCCTTTCCAAGGCAATGCCACAACATACTGTTTGTCAGTTTCGTAACATGTTATAGTAGTTTCAGAAATTATAGTACTCCTCAAAAGTTCTCTACCTTCCGCTCCTGTCTGCTAGTTTCACTGCAGTCAATACCTAAATGATCCAAACTCATAAACTTTCAAGATCTTTCCTTGGATCCTTTAACTGAGTAGCCCTGATTTCATACTCATGACGCTCTGTTTCGACTGCCAGTTTTAAAATGAAAACATGAGTCTCCTTGGTGGAAGGAGAACTACATGTTCCGGGCAAGTTACCACAACTAAATATGGTTGGTAGCAATACTTACTATTCAGATTTCCTAAACCCTGGGTGTAAAATGTTACATTGTCAAAACTTAATAACAATTCAATAAGCGATTGTTTCCACAGGTAGATCAAAATCTTTATCAACCAGGCTGATTTTCATTTTCTACATAACGACCTTAAGTTTCTTAACGCCGACTTTGTATATTCTGGTAGTTTGTTGACCACTATACAATCCATATTTATTAATGTACCCTGATGAGGTACAGCGATGTTCACCTTTTCATATCCCTTAACTGGTGTAGAAGTTAAGTAACCTCTCAATGATATATTTTCAACTCCCTTGCTTTTATAGTGGAGTCCCTCAGGAGCAGATTTCTTTATAAATGATTTCTCGGCACAATATCTAACAACCCTCTCTTTCGCACAATGCGACCCCTTTTACCCTTTAGGGTCATTGTGGCTGTAGGTAAGATCGACTTCCTAGTTGTCTTATTTCCCTGTCCGGAGTTTGTCGAAGAGTGTATTCCAACTTGTACCCCACCTACCTTAGATTTATTTGGCTGGTTTCTATTGCATATAACAGTGATGTCTAACAGTGCAACCGTATTACAGCCTTGCCTGTCACAGCCGGAACTGGAAGTGTTTACTGGATGCACATATGAAACACAAAACCCAGAGTTCTGAGTTGTTCTGTCTTCCTCCTCTGGTTGCATAGGATTTACAGTGCGCTCCATGGTTACAGTAAAGTGCACATCCTTTAACCCGGTTTACCTTGGCCTTGTTTCTATTTTCTTTAGGCCTTACTGATGTTGTTTTTGGTCTCACAGATTGCCGTTGTTCTACTGCGAAAGCAGAAACAGTACTGTTGTCAATGTACAGTATTAGCTTTTGCTTTGTTCCGACACAATATATAAACCCTTGGTCCTTTACATTAGGAATTACCTTAACCCTTTAACACTGAAGCCCTATTTACAAAAAAACGTCTCCCGTATCGCGGTGTTCGTGAGTTAGCTGCCGAAAAAAGTTTTTCAAAAATCACAGCATCTTAGCGTTTTAAGAGATTAAGAGTTCATTTTTAAGCCATTTTTTTTGTCATTGCCTGGAAGTTTAGCATGCAACCATCAGAAATGAAAAATCATTATCATATATAAATATTGAAAATATATGACAGCTAAAAAAACTCGATATAATTGTATACAAATCGCACTAAGTAAAACGTGTTAAAGCACGACTTAATTTTTTTTAGTTGTATTGCACTAATTAAATTGCGATGATTTGGTATATAAAAATTTTAAAACGATCAAAGCAACACAGAGAAAATATTATCACAAAATGATGCATGAATTCGTAACGCCGCTGGACGTAAAACTTTTTCAAAATTCACCATAAATCGAAATATTGTGTTAGAGACTTCCTGTTTGTTGAAAAATGAAGCTAATTGATTGAATATTACTGACTGTAAGTGTTTTAGCTTACATCAGAAGCTTTCACCATTTCGGTCGAAAGAAGTTGATCAAAGTCGAATTTTTTTCTCATTTATCGGATTTATATGAAAATATTTCAAAACTGATAAAAAGCTTACAACCATCAGTTATTTTGGTTGTATTGCAAATGAAATTGCGCACATTTTCATATATAAAACTTTATGTAACGAAAGTAATATAAAACGGTGCAAATATTACACAACGGTATTTTAAAGAATTTCTTGAGATGTTCAGCCGAAGCATCACGCAGACGAAGGAAAATGTTTTAAAAATTCACCTATAAATCGAAATATTGTGCTAGAGATCAATTTATTGCAAAATGAAGGTAAAACGATTGAATATTACTAGAATGTGAGTTTTGAAGCATAATTGCGTTTTTTACCATTTCGGTCGAAAGTTAAAGTTGACTGAAGGTTGAAATTTTGGCAGTTATCGTGATTTATGTGAAAATATTTCTTGAAACCATGAAAGCTACAACCATGAGCTAATTTCTGTTGTATTCTACATGAAATGCACACATTTTCATATATAAAAGTTTAACGACTAATGTAAACGATGCAAACATTACGACAACATGACGCAAAGAAATTTCTGAGGATGTTCGGCCGAAGTTAATATGCCAAGAGACGTAAGGAAAAAATATTTTTTCAGAAATTACCATAAATCGAAATATTGTGCGAGACTTCCAGTTTGTTGCAAAATGAAGGTACATGATTGGAATATTACTTCAGAGTGTAAGAGTTTTAGCTTATAATTATGCTTTTTTACCATTTTCGTCGAAGTTAAAGTTGACCGCTTGAAATTTACAGTTAATATGATTTATATGAAAATATTTCAAAACTGATAAAAGCTACAAACTATGAGTTATTTTCGTTGTATTCTACATGAAATTGCGCATTACTTCCATATATAAAACTTTATGTAACTAATTAATAAAACAGTGCAAACATTACGTATTAACGTGATCGTAAAGAATTCTGGCGCTGACGAAGGAAAAAGTTTTTCTAAAATTCACCATAAATCAAATATTGTGCTTAGAGACTTCCAATTGGTTGCAAATGAAGGTAAAGATTGAATATTACTAGAATGTAAGAGTTTTAGCTACAATTATGCTTGTTTACCATTTTGGTCGAGCCAAAGTTGACCGGTTGAAATTTTGGCAGTTATCGATTTATATGAAAATATTTTCAAACTGGTAAAAAGCTACAACTATGAGTTATTTTTCGTTGTATTGTACATGAAATTGCACACATTTTCGTTATATAAAACTTTATGTAATTCTAATATAGAACAGTGCAAAAATTACTTACAAATGATGAAAGAATTTCTGAAATTTTCGGCCGAGTTACTGCGTGGGCGAAAGAAAAAAAGTTTTTTTCAAAAATTCACCATAAATCGAAATATTGTGCTAGAGACTTCCAATTTGTTGCAAAATGAAGGTACATGATTGAATATTACTAGAATGTAAGAGTTTTAGCTACAATTATGCTGACCATTTCGTCGAAATAAAGGACCGGCGAAATTTTTTAGTCGACGCTTACCCACTGGCATTCAACAGATAATTTTAGGGTCGACGCTTGCTACGCCCAACAGGCGCTTAAGGGTTAAGCGTAGCCTAGGCTGGAAACAGCTGTTAAAATTTTTGAGCAAGGTGGTTAGGCAGTAACTATCGGGCCAGGTAGCGTGGGAATGTTCGCCTGCCTGATGTAAGCATTCCAGTTTGCTGCCATCATGCGATGCAGACGTGGTTTTGGATCTTCTCACTGACTGTTGTTAAGTTTCTTATTATCCCGCTGGGATCTTAATGTATTTTGTGCGTTTATATTACGTGTGTTTGATATTTATTATTACAAACTCACGATTTGTGATAACCTTGCATAGCCGTCGGTCCCCTGCGCTGTCTTGGTTTGACGGCCAAGGAGCGTAACCGAGTGGTAATGCTTCTCTCCAGTAGCTCTTTATTTAGATACTGAAGGCATTCCCTTGTACAATCAGAAATATTAAATTGGGAATGCAATATCTTCGCTCTCCCTACATTGATTGGGACGTAAGAACGCCCGCTCTCTTCTTGGCTTGCCCGTGCACAAAGGGCATGACTACTTCTTCCTTCTGTGCTGAGTGTTGTTTTCAGCCGCCCGCGCTTTAGAGAGTTGTGGGCAGGTGGGAGGTTGCGGGCGCGTCTGTAAAGGTGGGTTTACACTGGGCATTTTTTCCTCCTGGCAATGGCCGGCTAGTTCCAGCCACCCGGTATTGCCAGCAGGTTTTAACCAAAAGTGTTTACACGGTCGACAGCAGTATTGCCGGGAGTTGCCGCTGCATCAAAACATAAACAATCAAGATGGATCCCTCCTCTGTTACTGACATGGAAGAAAAAGCAAATGAAAAAACGATTGTGGACCCGTCCGTGGCTGGCGAGAAGGCAGGAAGGAAGTGTGTACTACAAACTTTTGCGTGAACTGAGTTCAGAGGACCCAGACACGATGAGGAAGTGGATCCACCTTAGCAAATAAGAGTACTTAAAACTGCTACAGCTAGTGACTCCTCTTATTGAGAAAGAAGACACCAATATGAGGGATGCCGTGACTGCTGGGGAACGCCTCACTCTTACTCCCGCGATATTTAGCAGCAGGTTTGTCCATATTAATGTGCTATTAAGTGATCAGGCCTAGCATAGCCAAGGGAAAGTTATTTCAGTAATTTTCCATTGAAAAAATTCCGGTTGCTTGATGATTCCGCTAGTTAAATACGTTATATTTGGTTATACTGTGGTAATGATTTCAATTGCATTACAATAAACCATAAAACCGTTAACTGATTCTTACAAATTTTTCTCAGGAGACACAAGCATCATTGGTGTACAGTTTCAGATCAGCAAGTGCCCCCTAATATCACAATCATCCCAGAAGTTTGCAGAGCAATTTACCAAGTGTTGAAGCTTACATACTTAAAGCTTCCTACAAGTGGTGATGAGTGGCACCAAGTTGCTGGTAATTATTACTCTCTGTGGAATTTTCCCATGTGTCTTGGAGCCCTGGATGGCAAACGAGTGCTCATCGCTAAATTTCCAAACACAGGTTCAGAATATGATGATTACAAAGGACATTTGCATTATAATGCTGGCAGGTTGATGCTGATTATAAGTTTTGTATGTGGATGCTGGTGCCTATGGTAGGGCAAGTGATGGTTGGGTGAGAAGTAACCTTAAAGAAGCTGTAGAGAATAATTTAGTAAGCATTCCTAATGCACATAATCTTCCCTTTTCCGATAGGCAGTGTCCTTATGTAATTGTAGGGGATGATGCCTTTCCACTAAAGCCCTTTCTGGTGAAACCATATCCTGGTCGTGATCAGACAGCTGAACGTCGGATTTTTAATTGCAGTCATCTTTCTCGGGCAAGGAGGGCATCAGAAAATGCATTTGGCATACTTGCTGCAAGATTCCAGGTTTTTAACATGCCATAAATGCTTCTCCTGCAGATGCAAAGAACATTGTATTGGCTACTGCAGCTCTACATAATTTCCTAAGAGTATTGTCCAGAGACACTTATTCCCCGCTTGAGCTACTGGACAGGGAAGATGAAACGACTGGCAGGGTACAGCTAGGACAGTGGCATGAACATCAGCATGGTGGGCTTGAGAGGCTGCAGGCAGTTCCCAGAGGTCACAGCAACCATGCCAAAGCTATTCGTGACACTTTCAAAGATTATTTTAATCAGGAGGGAAAGGTAACATGGCAGGAACGCATGGCTCTCTTGCACTGATGAATTTGATACTACTTTCTACCAAACATTGGTGTCAGTTCAGTTACTATACGGTCATGCAGATCTTAGTTAACTGAGAATGAATAGGCAGGTGTAGACCCAAGTTAACCTTATTGTGTGATTCATTATAATTATTTTCTTTATGTACTGGCACAATCTACTGTATGAATCACATTTTTGTTATCATAGTACATCATTTCATAAAGCAAAGAAAAGCTGTTCTTGACACGATATACAAACCGTCCATTACATTAGGAATTACTTTCAGGTGTGGGCTGGAAATGGCCGTTAAACTCTAGAGCAAGGTGGTTAGGCAGTAACTACCGCCAGGTAGGCGGGAATACCCGCCTGCCTGGATGTAAACATGCCAGTTTGCTTTCGGCCGTCATGCGTTGATGTGTTTTTGGTTCTCTCTGCCTGACTGTCGTTAAGCTCTTATTATCCCAGTGGGATCTTCCTGTAATTTTGTTTATATTACATGTGTGATATTTATTAATACAAATCCACGACGCAGATGTGGATTTATGATACTTGCATACGCTCGGGCCGCCTCGCGCTGTGTCTTGGGTTTGACGGCCAAGGGCGAATTAAGAAGCCGTGAACTGGGCGAAATGCTTCTTTTCTCTTCCAGCAGCCCTTTTACAGAAATACTGAAGGTGCCCTGTACATTCAGAGATATAGTTTGGGACGTAATATCGTCGCTCCCCTACATTGATCGGGACGTAAGAGTTCGTTCCCTTCTTGGGCATCTGCCCTCTGTGTATAAGGGGCATCACTACTTCCTTCCTACTTATGCAGTGTTGCTCGCCGCCTGCGCTTGGAGAACTACGGGCCGGGTGGGAGGTTGTGGGAGTCGTCTGTAAGTTCCGCTTCCACGGTGGCGCCCTTGGTGGTCTCCCCTCTGCCCTTTATCTCTTCCCGTAGGTTCTTCCTTCTCCCTTTAGTAGATCTCTCCTTCGGGCTCTCTTTGCTCGCCTCCGCTGCGCGAAGACCAGGGTGGGGAGGATCAGGTGACCTCTTTCTAGAGTACCTCCTCCCGGGCCAAGTGCAGGGCAGTTCCCCTTCAGAGCAAGAGGAGTTTCTCTCTAATCATCTTTGCTTTTTCTTTCAGGTTGACAGTGAGCATAGCAGACACAGCAGTAGTTGGCTGGATCAAAGGATATCTCGCATGAAGCAGTGCCAATGTTCATTTAGTGTTGCTTCGGATTGACCACATTACCTGTTAGATGACATATTTCCAATGCTGGGATTGTTCTGACTCTGTTCCCGCCGATGTGGACTATCAGCTGTCAATACTAGCCTCTGCTATGTATATGCTATAGCAATGCTCTCTGGCATATCTGTGGTCCATCTGCTCCCTGCTGTTCCCCGTGTTAAGCCCTGTTAACTCGAGACAGCTCCTGGGCTGCTCTTTCCTGGCCTCCTGCCGTAGTCAGCCTGATCGCTCCTGTCGCTGCTGGTGGCTTCATGTGGATGTCTCCTGGCCGCTGCAGTAGCCCTGCCTTCCGAACTGCCTCGTAGCTCCTGCATCGGGCTGTCCTGATCGTGCCAGCTACTTCTCCTAGTGGTCGTGTTCGAACCACTACAGTGTTCCTGCCAGCTGCCCTGGAGGTTGCGATGTCCACCATCCTGTGAAGATGTTGGCGCAAGATGAAGGAAGTCGCCTGTTGAAGTGATGTTCCGGGTCGCGCGTAGCTCCCGCCTTCTGAACCGCTGTTGTAGCTCCTGCATCGGGCCGTCCTGACCATGCCTGCCGCTTCTCCTGGTGGTAGTGTCCCGGGCCGCTGGGCCCGTTGTGTTCCTGCCTGACGTTTCTGGAGGTGCCAACATACTCGTGTCCACCATCCTGTAGGTGATGTTGGAGTGGAGGTGAAGAGGCCAGCCCCTGTGGCGGTAGCCACCGCCTTCTTCATCTATCTTCGATTTAGTCGCCTGCTGCCTTCCTTCCCTCTCCAGGTCCAAGGGGTCCTGGAATCGACAGACCTCCGCTGGCCGAAGGAGAGGAAAACTGCTGCTTCCCCTTGATGCCTTTGGACGTCTAGGGACTGCCTCCTTCCGAGGAGGCAGTGGGTTTCACGTTGGCTCTTACCAACCTTCGGGTTAGAAAACCGATTCGCATATCCCTTTGTTTTGTGTTTCGGGAGCCGTGGGCGCGCAGACCTTGGTCTGCGATCCTGCTCCCAGTCCTAGAGGTTCCACCTTTAAGACAGGGTCTGCTTCGGGCGCTTGTTCCCTGCAGCTCCTCCGACTGCTCGAGATTCTATGGAATATCGAGCATCCTTGGATCTGGTTCAGAGAATATTTCTCAGCCCAGTTCAGAGCAGCGAGAAAGGGCCAAGGCACCCAGGTGTGTCAGCCCTTCCCACCAGCACCACAAGCACTCCGAGTGCTTGTCAGTGCTCGTTCGGGTTCCCAGCCTAGTGTCTCGATCCTGGTGGTTCGAGCACCAGAAGAAGCAGGGAAGAGATTCACTTTGGGAGTCCTGTGGGACTTCTAAGGGACTGACTCTCTTCCGGGAGACAAGTTTCTCTCGTTGGCTTTTTCCGCCCTCAGGCGGGAACCGATTTGCAATCTCCTGTGGGGTCTGGTGTTTCGGGGGCCGCGAGAGCGTGGCCTCTCGAGGCGGCGCCCTCGTTACCAGTCTTGGAAGTCTGCATTTAAGGCTGGTTCTGTGCCTGGCTCTTTCGATATCTTAGGAAACCAAGAGCAGCCGCTCCCAAGTTTTGGGAGTCTCGTGGGTAGCTCGAATTCTACGAATCACGAGCGCTCTCCTGATGAGAGGCACAGGACGAGAGAAAGTGCCAAGACACCCAGGTGTCTGGGTGCCGGGGCGCCAGGTGTCTGGGTGCTGAGACGCCAGGTGTTGGTGCTGGGGCGCCAGGTGTCTGGGTGCCGAGATGCCAGGTGTCTCGAGACTGCCTGCCAGCTGCTTCGGTTGCTTGGCTGGGTTTCATTTTCTTGTGTCTCGAACCTTATGGTTCGGAGCATGCAGGATAGTACGCTGCACCGAACCCTTCCCGAGGGGCCTGCCTTGGAGTTTAGAGTTCGGGAAACTAGCACAGTTCACGGCAGACTTCAGTTCTTGCCCTGTCCAGTTCGGAGCCAGCTCCACGCAATCGCTCGGCTCGGCCCCTGGTTGCGCTTTACGACTGGCTCTGCTCGGGTTTGCCCGCCCCGCCCCAGCCCTCTTGGTCGTGCTTGGCGAGACTGGGCCCACCTTGCCCGGCTCGCCCTGCCTGTCTCCCGTCCACCGCATACCTCCCAGTCTGGATTGGCGTTTCGCACAATCGGCTCAGCTCAACCCCACTCGCTTTTTCCGAATCGCTCGGCTCTGTTCGAAAAGTGAACTTTTTGTTTTTCCAGGAGCGCCACGCACAAGCGCTTTCCCTCATGCGTAGCAGTAATCTCCTTCTTCGTTGATTATCGCCATGGTCCACCTCTCTCCTGCTGGTTTTACCGCAGGACAGGTAGGGTATTCTTTCCCCACCTGTTCTCTTTTCCTCTCGGTTGTTCTGAGAGGCGTGAGACGGACAGAGGGAGCTCTTCGGAGTTCGGCTTCCTGGTGTGCTTTGGGTGTCGGTCCCCCAATTGTCTTGTAGTACAACCAGGTAGCTGAGGGGGGTTTAATGGGATCTGTCAAGGCTCCCTCCAAGGACAGAGGCACAGGAGTTTCACACTTCGGAAGCAGCGAGGGTCTTTCAAGTTGTGATTGCCCTCGTTTTTTGGAGAACTTTGTGCCGATTCTCACAGCGAGGATCCCCAGGACAGGACCGTGAGTCCCCCAATGAATAATCTTCATCATTCACAACCCTTGCAGTTACCGAAATATGTCGGGGGCCGCCGCATTCCTTGCTTCCAAGAGCATTCTTGACCGGATGAACTTTTCTTTGGGGAAGGAGTTCATTCAGGTCAAGACACCAAGCTTCTCCCCTGCCTTGACAGAAAACGAATTCTTCTTGCCTCGAAGAGTCTGGCCGACTGCAGTTCTGTGGACAATTCTGGTGCTAAGAAGAAGGACTTTGTCCCAATTCGGATCTCCAGTTTCATAAGTCCCGAGTTGGCTCAACCCTTAGAACGGAACCCTTACTTGGTTCTGCCTTTCTCTTGCAGAGATTTGCCAGATACCACGTAATCAAGGTTTGTACCAGGGCACTGCCTTGTCCTTTGGACAGTGGCCAAGATCTTGGGGTCCTAGTCATCTCGACTCGACCTCGAGTTCAAGCCAACCCTCAACCTCCTAAGAAGTCCCAGGCTTCATTAGAAGATTGCGAATGCCTCTCCTACCTTTCTAGGAAAGTGTGCATAACTGTGTGTTCTTTCCACCTCATTCCCATATGGGAGGAGGGAAGAAGGAAGAGAGTTAAGTATCGACTGGAAGAAGTTCTCCTACTACAGATTCCTGGATGAAATGATACTTATAAAGTCTCTGAGCTGGCAGCGACATTGCTGAGACCTGGGAATGGATCTTCAAGGAGAAGCATCTATTTCCTTAGGCTGCACTTTTCATCCCGCCTCCCGTGCTCCCAATTCAGGAAATGCCAGCCCAGCTAGAGCTACAATTGTCTCGGTATCCCGTCACCTTGCAGAAGCTTCCCCATGGCAGAGAATGGAAGTCTGCTTCCACTCTCTGTCCTTCTTCCTCTTCGGCATGAGGAAGGAGTTAGTTAATGCTTGATTGAAGGAACTCCTTCGAATATGCTTGCATATTCCCTTACATCGCGGTGTCTACTACGGATTCAATTTATCGAGGAATAGGCACACACCTGTAAGAGACTTTGTCTTGAAAGTGTGGATTGAGACGACATTAGTACTTTTGTCATCACCATCCTGGCCCAAGGCAGTGTTCTGGCCTCTTCCGAGATTTCAGGATGAGTTTTGCGACACTCAGTGGCTTGTTTCTCAATATGAGACTACCCTGACGTGGTGAGGGGCTGTTGAACCCCAGGAATTTGTTTCTGGGTTTGAGTCCAAGAGTCTCACATACCATCATATATTATTTTGGATTGAATTTGTGGAATTTTTCCACTTTTAATAAAATTTACTGGACTCTGATAAATAGGAAAAGATATCATAGCTGGGAAATGGGTTTATATCCTAAAACTAAATAGTGAGAACTGTAGGACCACTAACTGCCCGGGATACTGTTCAGACTCAGGAGTTACCAGATTGGTAGCTCAAAGGCCGAACTATTCGTTAGGCTGACCACGGACGGATCTCCAGGGGGTCTGGTTGGGTTCTTGGATAGGACTCTGCATTCTATCCGGTTTGCCCATAACATGATTAGGGTGGGGATGATTGTATTCTTGTAATACTCTCAGTTCTAGCAAGCGGGTTTGGCTTACACTTGAGCCACTCTAATCATGTTGTGCCATCCCCTTTGGGGTAGGGTAAGGAGCGGACATTTGGGAGTCAGTTCTCGCTTGTGCCATTTGTGGAAGAATAAAACTCCATGAAAAGCTGATGATATCTTTTTTAAGGTTTCAGGTTAATTTTTTTTTTTCCTCCTCAAATCTTTATGCCAAGTGAAAATAAAAATTCGAGCAATTCTGGGCCCTTTGGATGGTAGTGACTCGGCACAGTTGATGACCGCTGGAACCTCCTGTAGCAACCTTTCTTTGGAAAAAACAAAAAAGAATCCAAATGTAATCACACTGGAACCGTATGCTCCAGTTCACAACAAATCAAAAAGAAGTAAATATCGTCTTGACCCAGCCTTGACTCACTTCGACTCCCTCTTTGGGAGTGGAAGTTGGTCAAGGTTTCTAACTCCAGAAACAGAATGGAAAATTTTAGCCCTAAAGTTGGAAAACTACCAATTAAACAGACATTCAACAACAGAAATGTCATCATTTAGACAGATAAGAGAAAATATGTGGCTTATAGTCTGTAACAACAATAGATAATACAAAAGTAAAAATAAAAACATGACATCATGAACAGCATTCAGGTACCATCGCGGTTCCCCTAGAGAAGAGTGACAAACCAATCAAAAGAATATTCTCTTGGACTCTCTTAAAAAAGATATCCCCAGAGTCCAAGATTGTGAGGTATATAACATAAATTTGTAGTAAACAAAAAATAAGAAAATGTTAAAATCATGAAAATAACATTTGAGGCCGGATCTACCCCAAAAAAATAAAAAGTTTTAGGTCAAAACAGAGAATAAGGCTTATGTCCCCAAGCCACTACACCGTCAAAACTGTAGTAAATGTGGGCTTGCAAAAAAATATTGTCGAAACAAACCTGTATATGCATGTTGTGGTTCTTCAGATCCACAATATGCACAACATACCACACAGTGGAATTGCAGCGAACCAAAATGTATAAACTGTGGGAAGAATCATCATGCAAGATCCAAGGAATGCATGTATCACATGCACAACATGGAATTGAAAATGCTACAAGAAAGAACAGGAATGTCTATTAGAGAGGCTAAATTAGAATTGAAAGTGAGAGGAATTCAAGACCCTGCTAAGAAACTTACATATGCCTTGACAACAAGAACTAATCATGAATCAAAAATACATACAGATAGAAGTAACAAACCACAGCCAAATAAATCTCAAGAAGAAAATAATGCTTTACAGAAAGAAAATAAAATGGTAAAGAATCAAGAAACAGTCACAAAGGATATGGGTACATTTTATCCAACTCTTTGGAAGTTTTAATGTAAATAGCACAAGATGATGATACTACTACAGAAGAAACAGAGCAAAGTCATGATGGAGTGGAAATTAAAGGTAAAAAAAGGCCTTTGGGGAGAAAAGCAAACTATAAGTAGAGCAACATCGGTTAAACTAAAGACAAGATATAAAGAAAGAACAAAAACAAACTAAGAATGTACCTTTATCTCCTAAAATAATAGTAAAACCTATGGAATCACATATTCAAAACACTGAAGTTAAAGATAACAATGATTATGTCAAGGGAGAAGAGATTACTCCCTCACCAATAATTGGTACAAGAGCAAATGAAACAGTGTACATGAAAACATGTGGCTGTAATGATTGTTTTGTAGAATTGTGCAATAATAACAAAACTTAACAAAAGATGGTTTAACAAACATTATAAAAAATTTTGTGAAATATAAAAAAGGAAACCATGGATTGGAGTAACCATGAAAAAGGGTGCATGTGCATTAAGCACTTAGTATATTACAAAGAAAAACAAATGAATGTCATGAGTAAATTATTAGAAAAAATCCAAATTGATAATACAAACAGAGTAAAACTTGACTGCTTTAACAAAATGTTTTCAGTTATATTATACAATGGAACATAAATGGTCTACAGATCAGATTACACCTAGGAGAAGCACAACGGTTATTAAAAGAATATGAACCAATGATATGTTTACAACATGTCAACAAAACAATATCAACAATAGGTGAATGTACCTTAGCATCAACATCACGAGGAAGAAGGATTTTTAGGTACTGCTATATATTTACATAAAGTGTAGCCTTCTTTTTATTATTCTTTCATTCTGTTTACGTCTGCTATTCGTTTAGGAAGACTACTTCTTTATAGATGTTGATCTTTTTAACTTTTGTTATGTAGTGGTGTAGTTTTCCCAGGAGGCTTTAAGAAGATGTTATTTACTTTTTCTTTTTTCATTAATACTAATAATAAAGTTACAGTAGGTTTACAAAATGAATTGCAGTGCAAGACTACAGGAGAGTCAAAAGTGAGCCTTTCTTCTCCTTCCTTGCTCCCTTTTCTGCTGCTCTCTGCTACCTGCTCTTTTTCTGTCTGCTCTCCTGTTCCTTCTCTTCTGCTCTCTCTCAGAACTGGGCTTCATAAGGATTTCTGAAAGTCAATTGTCCCACCCATCAAAGGCGGAAACTTTGCTTTTGTCCCACCTTGGTAGATGTTTAATTGGTTGAAGTTATCTAAAGACATCCCATATTTGGGTGGATTTTGGAAAATGCACCGCCTTCAAAAGGAGGTGCTTTGATGTCACCGGAAACTGTCGGTTCCGGTGGCTGTTTCTCCAATTGAGGCCACCCTGCATTTTGTTACAAATTCCTTGTGATTTTCAACTCGATTAAGTACAGGCATAATAGCTTCGTAACCACAACATAATCATAACATGTACCCAAGTTTGGCTTTTGTAATCACAACACAGGTTTTGCTTTTCTAGCACGAGTTTACAAATTGCTTTGTGATTTTCAGGTCGACTAAGCATTCCCAAGTTCTGGCCTTGTCATTACGGTATAGCCAAAACACAGAAATGTTTTGAAATTCTCTCTCTTTGTTCATTTCTTCTAAATCTCTCTCTAACTATCAATGTCTTAACATTGGAAGGTTTCTCTCTCTCTCTCTCTCTTCTGTTATTTTAATTAACACTTAGAATATTCAGAACTCTTAGTTATCATTACATCACTTGGTCACATACCAACATTTCCCAGCCCGAGAAGAACCCTAAAAGAGTTCAGAGGTCTGGTTAAACAAATCATTTATAACTAACTAACTAACGTACCAACATTGTCTTCATTGTTTAAATAATGATAATGAAATGGATACATTAAAAATCACACTGGTAATGAAATGACATAACAAAAACTGTTTCTCCAACTTTGGAGTAAAAGATATATGTGTATTAAAGCATCACACTAAATTATAACCAAACACAATAAAAGTAATTTATAGTACCTCATTTGCATGTCAAACAAATTTTAATACATACATGATGTTAACATCAATCATCAATTATTGCTCTCTTAACTGTCAAAATCTCTTGTATTTTTCCGATCACAGGATTCCTTACTACAATTTGTCACAACAGACATGTGATGTTCCATGATGGGCAAAAATGAATGTCTTTTCCTGTAATACTACAGTGTAATATGAATATAAGAAGGCCCATAAAACACTATTTAAACGTTGAAACCATATATTTCGGGCACTAGCTTCTGTGCCCCTGTTCACTGGTAGAATATGGACAGGTGGAAAGTTACAATGGTATATATACAAAAACATAAAGGTGTGGCCCTAGGCCTCCGATGTTATGGAGGTGGCGTTTCTTAAGAAGGAGGAGAATGACCAAATTCCCTAGTGGTTTTTGGCCTCATTAGCTCCCGTTTGGCGATAGAAATACAGGGCATGTCATTAACTGGAGTGGGGCGGAGTTGGTTTTCAAAAGTAGCTGTCTGTACAAAAGAAGGATGCTGGAATCTGCTATCATCAATCAAACCAACAATATGAACCTGTCAGGAGGACATTGGAAATCGGATGACATCGACACCTTAATCCTCAAACCCCTCCTGAAGAGGATGACCCAAGAAACGCGACCGCCAGATCTATCGCCAAACGGGAGCTAATGAGGCCAAAAACCACTAGGGAATTTGGTCATTCTCCTCCTCCTTAAGAAATGCCACCTCCATAACATCGGAGGCCTAGGGCCACACCTTTATGTTTTTGTATATATACCATTGTAACTTTCCACCTGTCCATATTCTACCAGTGAACAGGGGCACAGAAGCTAGTGCCCGAAATATAAGGTTTCAATGTTTAAATAGTGTTTTATGGGCCTTCTTATATTCATATGTAAATATATTATATATATATATTTATTTATTTATATACATTTATTTATATATCTTCTTCTTCTTCTTTTAATGTGCTTTCTTCCCATTTTCGTATGGGGTAAGCATGATACCTTCTTTTGAAGGACTTTTGATTTGGCTTTGGGGTAGACCGTAGTCTCGATCGGCTGCCCTGCCTGACATCGCTTAGACCCCGTTAGCGTATGGTACATGTATCATACCAGACCCAACGCCCTTTCTCCCAGCAGCGTGAAGTTGTTGCGCTGGTAGGTCGAGAGTTCGAGACGTGTGAGATGTTTATGTTTTTAGAAGATGTTGGAGTGGCTTTTTTTTGTGTGTGTATTTAGTCTGTAACACCCATTTGCTTTTTAAGCAAAGCTATCCATTGATTACATACATAATCCCGGTGTGTCTACACGGATAGCAAAGTTTCCGCCTCTCTGATCAGTCGGCTGCGGATTTGAACCCGTGCCACGGACCTCTACGAAGTCCGAAGCTGCTGCTGTAACCGACTGTGCCATCGAGACTCCATATATTTATTTATATTATATATATATATACGAGTATATATATATATATATATATATATATATATATATATATAATGTATATATGTATATATGTATATATGTATATATGTATATATGTATATATGTATATATGTATATATGTATGTATGTATATATATGTATGTATATGTATATATGTATATATATATATATGTGTATATATGTATATATATGTATATATGTATATATATGTATATATATGTATATATATATATATATATATATATATATATATATATATATATATATATATATATATATATATATATATATATATATATATATATATATATAAAGTACTGCATCAGCCAAATGGCAATAAAAAGAAATGGAGGGTTATTCAATCCTTTAATTCAGTAATACCTGGAGATTAACGGGTGAGAGGATTAACGGGGACCTCTCTCACCCTAAGGTCGTGAAAGAGAAAGAGAATGTTTTCCTGGTTTTCTTCTATGGCCACCTACCAGTGACGTCACAAACGTGCAGTAACGCTGGGACGGTCTAACCCTGTACTCTATTAATCCTGCTTTTACCTGGCCTTGACTCTTACATGCGAAGGTTAATGATTAAGACCAAATCCCGGCCGAGACCTTGATGGAAATATACCTGGATAGGGCACACTCGGTTAGCACTGTAATAAAGTCAGACCAATTTAGGAGCGGACTTTGAGCCCATTAGCGGCGTTGCCAGGTTCTTCTGACCATTTTATTCGACACCTGGTTTGACCTCTTTAACCCTTTGAACCCTTTCGGCTACCTGTACTAGTCCAGCACCTTTTTACCAACTCAGTCCTCAGGCTAGCTGTATGGCCCCACTGAAAAGTTTTTGATTATTTGTTGCTTAATTCATATTATGATTTTTTCCTTTATTTAGATCAGCATACTAGCTTCAGTGGTTCCTATTGATTAATTTCATTCCAATTTGAAATAAATCGTCCCCGTTCCCCCCTAAATTTATTCTAGATTAATAAATAAAACGAAATGCGCAAGTGGATTTTGGCCACGTTCAGCGGCCATCAGGCGATAATACACATTCTGCTTTGCCTGCTACCTAGAGAGAAAAGGTCTCATGCGAGAGATTATGGCGTGGCCACCGAGAGATTGAAGGCCTGGTCAATGGTCTGTGACTGTAGAGGTTAGAGTCCATGGTCACACGGTTCCTTAACCTCTTCTCCCGGAGGTAAGCGGAAAACAGTGAAGAAGTGCATTCAGTTTGTTATTCCAGCAATTAATAACAAAGTCAATGATGAAAATTTCAATAAAAAGAGGGAAGTAAAACATCTGTAGTAATTTTAAATAACTATTTATTCAATAAAGAGATACCTAGGTTATGAATAGATAATGAAAGGAAACAGCAAGATTCTATGTAATTGCTTATTGAAACTAATAATAATAATAACTCATTAGAAAGTATAGTAATGATCATAATAATAATGACGATAATAATACTAATTATGATAATGATAAAGATAAATAAAAGGACAACTAAATAGATTTATGTAAATTAATTTTTTAATGTTTCCAGCTTTCTTTTTTTACTTTTTGTTAAAAGGCAGTGATTCATTTTCTCTTCGACAGAAATTATTCAAGAGAATTTCTTGCAGCCCATACAAGCATATTTTCAATTTTTTTCTGCGATGTCTCAAGTGTCAATAGAAAATCCAGCATCATCATTAGCAATAGCTTTTAATGTCACTGCTAATGCCACATTTCGGTGATTTTTAGAGCTCATAAAACTTTTCATTTGAGTGAGCTTTTTTAATAACTAAATATGTATACTTGATGATATTTACCGCACTTGCACTTGGATGTAGGAGGGAACCCTGGTGACACCGTTTATGTAATTGTGGCTTTGGGGAAAACCTTCATCACTTGTTTGTGTAGTGAGTTCCTTGCAAAACTTACACCTTAATCTCTTATCAACTGTGTAACAACAGTAACCCGCCAAGTATACAATTATTGGAAGAACTACTTCACACTCATCAGAGTCTTTTTACAAAATTTACATCTATAGTCAAGTTTTCCTGCACTGTTTGTTTCATTTCATCCCGTTTACTCTCATCAAACTGAGATAATTTAACAGGCTTTCCATCCAAAGATAACTCTTGTTTTAGCAAGGAAATCACTCTGAGTCTTCTCGGACTCAAAAATCTGCCTTACGGATATATTATAGTTACCACCTGACATTTGACGATATTTACTAAATCTTGCTTCCAAGTTATCGGTTTGAAATTTTCCTGGTAAAATATAATCCATTTTTAATTCTGAAATGCAGTTCTGTTATTCCAAATATTGCTTGTGTTGTATGCTTGATGGCTGTGAACGTCTCTCTTGCTAGGTTTCCTTTCCTGTTTTAATATCATCCCAAACTTGTAGCCATAAGTCAGATTTTTTGAGAAATTCGGATTTTTTATATCCATCTTCATTAGTCAGGGGTGTGGCATACGGATTATTCAGTCCTTTACCTTTGAACTTTGACGTCACAAAAGTTATACATTATCGTCCACCAAGTATGAATTACTTTAATGTAATGGGGTACTTCAGCGGAAAATGGCAAGAAGTTTTCCTTTCCAAATGATAAAAGTGCTTCATTGAAAATTTTCAGAATCAGAGTAACATTTTGTTTTTCAAGATTTGACGGCCACAAAGCTTTGTGTTAAACCATATGATGTTTCCAAAGGGATTTTGCCAATACAAGGTCTTCTCACGCGCAGGATTAATGTGGGTAAGGAGATATAAGTTAAGAAACGTGACGTCACGTGGGCTACTTCCTTTCTCCTCTGCCCAAGCTCTGTACAAATGGGAAAACTTTTCTCCTGTTTCCTCGTTGACTCTTCGTAATATTAAAAATTATGATTCATTCTTTTAGGAAAATAAAGCACGTGTTGACCATATTAATTTTTATATGTATATTCATCCAAATAATTACAACTGGAATTTGAAAACGAAAAAACATTTTTCACTATAATATACAACTCACACTCAAATACACACATATAAGGTTAACAATTATGTGACCAACTTTTTCATTGTTTGCAATGATAACAAATAAATATCTTTTTCATCGATTTTAAAGGCTCCAAAAGTTTGGGTCGAGGTTTCATTAGCTTCTCATTTGTTCTACTTATAGTGTCGAACCTTGTGCCAGCTTCGGTTCTTTATTTCTTAGAAAGTCACACTCGGGGGAGACTCACGGGCTACAAAACCATCCACATATTGCATTCCTCCTCTTTCCATGACATCATCTAACATTTCTTCAACAGTTTTGTCTTAATTGTCACTCTGCAATTCCTCCATTGGCAAACGAAACAATATTGCTGATAAGCTTAACGCTTTCTGAAGTGATGTTTCTTCAGCCTCGTAAGAAGTGCTTTCTATAGTCATCAAGTTGGAAAATGAGACCTCAGTCATATTATCGCTAATACAATTTTCAACATTGTATTTGTGTCTCAGAGTTCTCTCTTTTCCCAGGAGATGGGCTCTAACTCGGTGATTAAATTCAACAGGTGATGGGTGCTGATGAAATGCACCCATTTGCCGTATACAGCCAAAAAAGTGTTCCAGTCCATCTCGATTCAGCCTATGAGTCAAGATGTATTATATTGCAAAATTTTCACCTAACATCCCCAGCAAGTTCGTTAGAAATTTGCAAGATATCACAAGGCCTTTTTGGAAAGGGTAAAGTCCTTTTCCTCCCAGAATTTTCATTGTTCTGGATAGGTGTACCATCTCTTGCGACATTTTGTTTAGGTTTCTAAGATTAGCCCGTAAGCATTCTGTGAAGATTTTGTCGAAAGGCACTCCAGAACTGAATAAATCATACCACTTATCAACAAGGCAGATGAACTGGCGTGCACTCTCCCAGTGCCTATCCACAGTCAGACCTTTTTCTCCGAAGTGTTTGAGATTTTTGTGAGTGGCAGAGTAACTGTAACGCTAATTTCACTGTCATACCCTCCATACCTGTGACACTTATATGCTTTTCAAATAGTTTGAGTTGTCATTAGATCACTCTTACTTTTCTTAATTAGTTCCCTGACTCTATGTGAGCAGTCCTACAGTCTGATAACCTAGATCCATGGTCTAAGAAAGTGTTTCTGATGAGTTTTATCAAGTGAGGAGCATTGGCAAATACATGTATTTCCCTGCAATTATCCCAGGATTAACAGTGTTGGATTAGTTATGCCATTGCCTATTGAATAACATAACCTTATATTTGTTGTCCCAAGTCATTAAGCATACCAACTATAGGAAATCCAGCTCTCGCTATCTTAATGATGAATTCAAATGGAGAATTTCGGTGTCGAAATTATAATGAATAGGTTGTTTCCAAGGTCTGGCCTTTACACATTGTACTTTTGATCTAGATTCATATAAAGCGTCTGTGTCTTTATCATAACTCCATCTTTTTGCGACATTACACTTGTCCGTAGGATATCTATGAAGAACTAGATCCCTATTTTTTTCGTATTTTCAAAGTACCCGTTTACTGCACAAGAGTTGGTTCATATCCTTAAACTGTCTCAATTGCAGCAAGAAAGAGAAAAATATAAGGCCACTATTACGGACAACATCAGTACCAAATATGAGGAAGCAAGGCCTACACTGATTGTAAATGAACTGGTCAGTCAGAGATCACCAAGGACCGTGAGTAGACTGCGTGACGTCACAACCTCTACCTGCGCATTAGATCCCAATTTTTGGTCAGCCGTGAGAAGACCATGTATTCTGTAGACCTTGGTACCCTTGACTCCTCGTCCTGTGACATCTTGATGAAGAATAATGAATGTTAGGTAAACACGTGAATTTATATAAATTCACCATATGGCAACTGACGGACTGTCACCATATCAAGAAAAAAGAGGCGGGTATTTCAGTCATCAGTCTTCTGTATAAAAGAAAATTGCCAGTGATCGTCTGAGATACAATAGTGTTCCAGGCCAGTTTATTAAATGCATCGTAAACATTACAGCCAAAATCAAAGGGTTATAAGACAGAAACTATTCAAAGAATTTTATCAACTGAGCTTATAACACAAATCACCAATTATATTGTTTTACAATTCATTTCATTTCATGGTATGCAATTTAGAAATTGAAAGGCCAGGCAAATAATGCATGAATAGACTTAAGTTTTTTTACAATATAGGTGTAATGTTTTTAATCTTAATCATGACTGATGATGGCGATTCTTTGTCTGATGAAGTTACATCAATCACAAATGATATACATCATTTGTAATGACTTCATTTACAATTTATTCTACATGATTAACAGCCTTCCTCCAATTTTCGCTGCTTACAGACGCCAAAGCTTCATGCAGAAGTACCTTTAAGTCTTTCATTTTAAATTATTTTTAGAGGCAACATTTTTGACCTGAGCCCAGATCAACTCAATTGGGTTACAGTGGCGATGATAAGGTGGTTGCCACAAAATTTGGTGTCCATTCTGAATGGCTATGTCATCACTTATGTACTTGGGACCACATGAATTCCTCATTGATTTTACAATTTCAAATAATTCACATTTGGTTAGGTAATGAGGGTGTTGGGGGGGGGGTTTGCGCCCTTTTTACTCCACCAGTCTCGCATATCTCTTTGTGCTCAACATTGTTGGCAGTCTATCAATTTGCACAGAATGATATGAAGCGTTGTCCATAATAATTACAGATGCTGGTGGTATGTTCGGAAGGAGTTGCATAATGAACCATTTTGTAAACACTTCTTTATTCATTTGATTATGGTAATCTCCATCTTCGTGTTTAGCCTGGAATATCAGCTCTGCATTCGGAACAAAGCCTTCCTTTGAGCCAGCATGCAGGACGATGAGTCTGCTTGCGTTTCCCGTTTGTGGTTTTACGCCTGTTGCATGTTCAGAGGATTGATCCTGCCAACACTTACCCACTGTATAATTCTGGTTTACCCAGGTTTCATCTAATATATATATATATATATATATATATATATATATATATATATATATATATATATATATATATATATATATCATGATCATGATCATGATCATATATATATATATATATATATATATATATATATATATATATATATATATATATATATATATTATACTTTGGTTATGGTTATATAGAAATATATAGTTATAATATATATATATATATATATATATATATATAATGAGTGTTCTCCCGACTCATTTAAATTTTCACTTTCCATAAAAATTCTGGTAGACGTTGTATACCATTGTTCTTGCACTTATGTCACTTCTCTCCATTAGGAATTTTTTCTAGCACTTTTTTTTTTTGTATCTGTAACCTATTTCATGTAGCACTTTTGAAATGATTCAAGTTGCAACCACCAAACCCAATATTTTTCCTTCACTTGTTGTAACACTTTGGTTATGGTTGAATTTCTTTCCTTGCGGATATTTGCGAAAACCAATACAGTTCGCCTGTTTAAATCGAAGATGAATGTCAACATTTAATTTACGGTTTTTATTTTTTCCTTGTTTCCTGAATTTCCCTTAAAACAGGCTCTGCAAATTATTCTTGCGTTTCTTTAGCTTCCTTACAAATCGGATGCAAAATCTGATTTTTGATATCTTCGTTGCATCTGCGGTACGTTTGACTGCTTGAACGATTCCAAACTTAGAAATTCCATTTTCTTTTCCCATATAAAAAACTGGTAGACATTGTATGCCATTTCTCGTTCTTCAGGACGAAGTACACGCCGTGAGGAACTCTCCATGGTATTTAAGGAAGCTTGCTGTGCGAGACAATGAATATGGAAGATTATCTCCACCCATTTTATACGATTTGACTAAGGGTCTCAGTGAACTGACCCAAGTGAAGAAGTGGCAAATGTATGCCAGATTTCCAAGTTTGTCATTCTCCTTCCTTTTTCTTAGTAAAACGAAAACAGCCGGATCAAGGTGAATCGGCAGGGCTGGAAATAGGCTCTGAGTCCGCTCCTATGATGGTTGGAGCAAGGTATTTTGAAGGAGGGAGTTAGGTACAGTCGTCGTAGTGTTTGTTGGGTATTTTACTCCGTCGCTTGGAGGCCAGGGACTCAGGGTCGAGCAGTCAAGAAGGATTGTCCTTTTAAGTGCCTCGGGAGCAACTTTAATTTCCTTGGGTCGGAGTTGTTGGGGAGTATAAGTTTATCATATGGTCAGTTATTTATAGCTCCCTCTCAATCTGTTAACTTTTTATTCATTTGGGCGTTTGTTTGAATACATATAAACCTCTGCTTTCTAATATATAACAAAAATTTTAAATGAGTATGCTTGATAGGAAAAAAAAAAAGAATACTATTATAGTTTGACTTGACATTTATTTACAAAAGCTTATTTACAATATATACATTATTTAGTAAATTAACATACATAGATAACGGTATACTTGACAAAAAATACTTAGCAAGACCGGAAGATTAAAAAAAATAGAATTTGACACTTTTTAGTTAATTTACTCATCTTTTTCTTTTTTTGCCTATTCGATGCAATTTGGGCATTCAGCACTCTCCTCCTAAAGAATGTCCGACATCTGACAAAAAACAATATAACTTTAAAAGGTAAAGAAACACATATTTCAATATGACGTGGCAAATCACGTAAAACTCCCTTTCCGGGTCTGTTTGCTTTCTCTGTTGTATGTTTTAAAAAGTTTTTCTATTAACTTCAGTTTTTCAAAAAACTCGGCGCTTGGTTCCGTTATTTTATCCTCATTCCGCTCCACTGCACTGATCCATGTACCATTTAGTTTTTTAAGTTTGCATCCCAGGAATTGATACTCAGGAAATTTGGATGCCACATAGCCACCAACATATCGAAGTCCCTCTTCTTCTGCAACATTCTCTCTCCAAAGTTCTCTCTGGAAATTCAGTGTCTACATTGTCTGACTCCTCTTCTGGCATTTTCTCATCTTCAGTAGAGGCAAACACCATTGCAGAGATCATAAGCTCTTTTTCAAGCTCAGTTTCATTTAAACCATTATTTTCACAACTTTTTTCTTTACTGAACATTCCTTCCGACATATTTGAAGAATCGCACTCCTTCATTGAATTACAATTCCTTCCAGTTATAGAGGCGGCTTTGCCAAGTAAATAGGACCTTATTCTGTGTTTTACTTCACCTGGCGTTGGATGATCATTGGTTGCACCCATTTGTCTAAGACAGCCAAACATATTTTCCAAACCATCTTGATTAAGCCTGGATGTAATTATGTACGATACATTATATTTACTTTTCAACATATACAACCTTTGGCAAGAATTGACACGCCACAATAAGTCCCTTTTGGAACTGATACATCTTATTACTTTTGTAAACTCACATTGTTTCTGCTGTAGATTTCATGGTGTCAAGGATTTTATTTTGGGCAGTCAATTGCAACCCTTGAGCATGTCTTAGTTTTTTCTGTCAAAAGGCACCCTGTTACTTTCAAGTCGCTTTCACTTCTTTGGATAATTTCCTTAACGCATCCGCTTTGAACAAAATCTCCTCTTTGCAGTTCAAAACCTGAATCAGGAAAATTGTTTCTCACTAACTTGATTAAATGAGGAGCATCGGCAATGACATAAACTTCTCGATCTGGTGCAGAGGGGTTCTTAAATGAAGTATTTTCGGTTCCTATATCAAGACTGTTCCATAAACTGATATTAGTGGGACCCATGTCACACACTATAGCCACAACAGGGAAACGGACAGACTCCACTTTCACAGTTACCTCAGATAACGGTCCCTTGGTAACTTTGGTATCAAAATTATAGTATATTAGTTGTTTCCAAGCTTGTATTATTCCCCTAATAATAATGCACTGCACACGAGATTTAGGCTCATCAAGCGTCTTTGGTCCTCTGTCGCAACACCAGATTTGTGAAACACTACACTCATCAAATGACATTATACACAATCGACGATATTCCTCCATTTCCTTGCCCTTTTCTCTTAGTATTTCAAAAACTTTGTGCAAGATTCCCAGTTCAACAATGATCTTTGATGTCCATCGCCTTAGGGTACTTTCTGAGGGAAGAGGCATCTTACATTGATCACGTAAGTCAGGCAACCTGTAAACTCAAATTTTTCAAAGTTAATGCTTGACTAATGTCGCAATCTGTCCGTTTCACATTTCTACGGCTCATAATATTTTCCACCTGTGAAGGAGAAAACAGTTTTCCCAGAAATGATCTGCGACATGATGCTTTTATATTTCATTTTCTCCAATTCCTCCAACAAACGTAACCTCTCTACAGGATACACATTGTCAACATGAAACTTTTTCTTGTCCTGATAAGATTTCTGCAATAAACGTTTCCGATTCTTCTCTAATCATCCGACTTGTAACAGGAGCATTATGATCTGAAATATAGGAGGAGAAACATTAAACTCTCTCTTCTCATCTCTCTGAATCTCTTTCTCTCTCTCTCTCTCTCTCTTCTCTTCTTCTCTAATCATCCAGTTATAATATATATTATATATATAATATATATAGATATATATATATATATATATATATATATATATATATACATATATACATATATATATATGTATTTATATATATATTATATATACATATATTGATATATACATTATAATGGATATATATATATATATATATCCATATATATATATATATATATATATATATATATAAACATATACATATATAAATATATATATATGTATATATATATATATATATGAATATATATATAAATATATATATAATAATATATATATATATATATATATATATATATATAAAGTGTTTGTGTGTATTTATCTGCATTGTCAGTCAGACTTTATATTGATATAACAAAAGATTGAGGAATGGAAAATGTTAGTTTTCCATTTAATTGTGTACACTTCCTTAAATATACACAAACAACCACACATAAAAATTGAAACAGCTGTCGCGAATGTAAATTGTATGAATAGATAGAAAAGACCAATCATCAACTAATAATGGAAGAGTGAAAAGGAAAGTTGCAAAAAGTTTAGAAAATACAATGCAATTTTATCGAACAGTTGCAAATATTAACAAAAAGAAAAGGCTACAGAAAATAGAAAAAATGTTAAACACAAGATAATTGTGCATAGTTTGCTGACATATAAGATTTATAATATATATATATATATATATATATATATATATATATATATATGAATAAATATATATATATATGGTATATACATGTATATATATATATATATATATATATATATATATATATATATATATATATATATATATATATATATATATATATATATGTTTTATTTAAAACCAGGACTAATATCTATGAAAATGCAAAGAATACCAACCTTGTGAATCAGGCATGTGAAGTGTTGGAATTGCATTCTATTAAGACGTCTATATTTCATTGTTGGGGCTTATGATCCAAGAAGTTCCTGCTTCAGGTCTCTTCTATATGCACTGTCTGCAAAATGTTTACTGCATATTGATGAGTAGTAGCGTTAAAGTTATCCCTTCTCTTACAACAATGAACCCATTTTTTCTTGTTTCCTCATCACGAGG
>NC_089770.1:32399428-32424428 GCF_040412425.1 Macrobrachium rosenbergii | reverse complement strand
AAGTAGGTTCCTTCACGTGGTGAGGGTAGGGGGCCCTGGCTTTTTTCTTCGTTCTTATGAGCGGAATAAGAGCCCGGGCCTGACGATGCCAGATCACCTACAAACCTTTCGATTTAAATGGCGATGGATATTTTCAATTTCGTTACAAATTTCTTGGACCTGGTCAAAATAGGAAAAGGTATCATAGCTGGGATTGGGTTTATATCCGAAGCTAAATAGTGAGAACCGTGGCAGGACCATCAACTGCCCGATAGTTGTTCGGACCTGAGTTTTCAGGCGGAACTATTCTTTTCGGGACTGGACCACGGATTCCAGGGGGTCTAGTTCTGGGAATAGGACTTTTGGCATTCTGTCCGGTTTGCCCATAATGTGATTAGGGTGGGGATGATTGTATTCTAGTAATGCTCTCAGTCCTCTTCAAGCGAAGGGTTGGCTTACATTTGAGCCACTCTAATCATGTTGAAGCCATCCCCTTTGGGGTAGGGTAGGTAGGATGGGACATTTGGGAGTCAAGTTCTCACTTGTGCCATTAGTGGAGGAATGAACTCCATGAAAGGCTGATGATATCTTTTAAGGTTTTCAGGTTTTTTTTTTTTTTTTTTTTTTTTTTTTTTAATCCTCCCTCAAATCTTTATGCAAAGTGAAAATAAAGATTTAAGTACCCTGGGTCGGAGTTGATGGTAGTGACTCGGCACAGATGACGACTCGATGGAACCTCTTGTAACAACCTTTCTTTGGAAAAAATAAATAAAGAATCCAAATATAATCACACTGGAACCTTATGCTCCAGTACACAACAAATCAAAAAAAAAGTAAATATCGTTTGACCCAACCTTGACTCACTTTCGACTCCCTCTTTGGGAGTGTAAGTTAGTCAAGATTTCTAACCATGGAAACAGAACAGCAAATATCAGCCCTAAATTTAGAAAACTTCTTATTAAAAAGACACTCAACGACAGAAATGTCGTTTAGACAAGATAAAAAAATGAAGACGTGGCATTTATAGAAGCCACAACACAAAAACCAGTCTGAGGACTATCTGTCAATAAAAAGTGTTGACAATTTATAAATGTAAAAGTAAAAAGCATGACACTATGAACAGCATTCAGGGTACTATTGTACTTCCTGAAAATAATGACGAAATGTGGATGGTTGACAAAAATATACTGTTGGACTCTCTTAAAATGAGATATACCAAAATCCAAGACTGTGAGGTATATATAATAGTCAAGTAAACAAAATAATAAAGCATTAAGAATTGCAAAAATAAATTTTGAGGGTCAAGAGTTACCTCAAAAAATAAAAATTTTGGGTCAAAATAGAGAATTGAGACCTTATGTTCCCCCAAACCGCAAACAATGTCAAAATTGTAGTAAGTATGGACACACAAAGAAAAACTGTCGTAATGAACCTGTATGTGACTTATTGTGGATCTAACTGAACATGCCACACAATGGAAATGCAGTGAACCAAAATGTGTAAACTTTGGACAGGATCATCATGCTAGGTCAAAAGGTTAGTGTGTGTACTACATATACAATACAGAGTTGAACAAAAATGTTGCAGTTCAGAACGAACAGGGGATGTCTATCAGAGAGGCTAAATTGGAATTAAAATGAGAGGAATGCAAGATCCATCTAAGAAACATTCATATTCCTCAATAACAAGAGCAAAAAATGAAGCAAAAACGGAAACAGATAGAAATAACAGAGCACAGAAAAGTAAATCTGTTTCAAGAAAAAATTAATAATTTAGAAATAAAAAAATAAAATTGTAAAAAATAAAGAAACAGGTACAAATGAGATGGATAATATTTTGTCCAATTCATTTGAAAATTAATGCAAGATAGAAACACAGGAGGATGCTGCTACTAAAGTGACAGAAGAGGGTAGAGATAGACAGGAAATTAAAGATAAAAAAGGCCTTTGGAAGAACACCACCCAAAACGAAGAAACCAACTATTATTAGAGAAACATCAGTTAAACCAAAGATAAAGGAGATTTAATTTTCTCCAATTCCTCCAACAAAAACAAAAACAAGCTAAGAATATACCTTTATCTCCTAAAATAATAATAAAACCTATGAAGGCAAATGTCGAGAACACTGAAGAAGTGAAAAGAATCATACCATAGATGATAATGATTATGTCAAGGGAGAAGAGATTACTCCTTCTCCAATAATTGGAACAAGAGCAAATGAAAAGAGAAATACACATGATAATACTTGTGGATGTAATGATTGTTTCATTGAATTATGCAATAACAACAAAAGCATAACAAAAGATGGTTTAACAAACATTATAAGAAATTTTATGAAATATATAAAAAAGAAACCACAGATTTGAGTAACCATGAAAAAGGGTGCATGTGCATTGAGCACTTAGTCTATTATAAGGAAAAAACAGATGAATGTTTGAAAGTAAATTGTTAGAAAAATTCCAAATTGATAATACAAAAAAGAGAGTAAAAAATAGAATGTTATAAAAATATTTTCAATAGTTATATTATACAATGGAACGATTTATAATGGTCTACAGACCAGATTACACCTAGGAGAAATACAACGGTTATTAAAAGAATATGAACCAATGATATTATGTTTGCAACATGTCAACAAAACAATATTAACGATAGGTAAATATACCTTAGCATCTGCATCAAGAGAGGAAGAGGGGAAATTTAGGTACTGCTATATATGTACATAACAAAGTATGTTATGACAAAGTACCTGTAAAATTTACTGATCTGCAAACGTCGAGTATTAGAATACGAATAAAAAAACGATAATTATGTAATTCATAATTTGTACAATCAACCTAATAAAAATTATGACGTTGACAAAATCAAAAATTACTTAATAATACTAAGGAACCAACGTTAATAGTAGGTGATTTTAATGCCCACAACCCAATGTGGGACTGTAATTGTACAGAATCAAATAGAGCAGGAATTAAAATAGAGAATTCATAGATTCATATGACATGTGCTGTATAAATGATGACGAAATCAGCACATATTTTTCTAAAACACATGGAACATATTCCTCAATTGACCTAACTCTATGTACAGACTGTTTGCAGACATAGTAGACAGATTGGACTGGAATACAGTAGATGACTTGCATACAAGTGATCATTTCCCCATATTAATTTCTTTATTACAAAATAACCCCACCAAACATGCCCCTCGATATAACATTTATAAAGCAGATTGGGAACAATATGAATTCACACCAGGAATATCCCACCATTTGAATATTTGAAAGACCATAATGAAACTAATGAATTTCTTGTTGATTTCATTACAAATGCTGCTGATAAAGCAATACCAAAATCCAAATCTCATCCGACAAAACACAAAGTCCCATGGTGGTCTGAAAAACTAACAGAATTAATAAAATAAAACACCAAATTGTTTTCAAGACGACTAAATAAAATTTGAATAGAAAATTCAGTAAATTAAACAAAAATTATTACCAATATTAGAAGGAACCAGTTTTTACAAAAAACTGACTATATTTTTATTAGAAATTGATACATTAAAACCTCTGTATAATAAAATATCTGCAAAGTTTAAAAGAAAGATTTTAATTACAGGAAGAATCATTTCATGGAAAAAAATATTATCAGAGCTCTCTAAAAAACTCCCATACAAAAAATATGGGAAAAATTCAGGAAAATAAATGGTACCCATGTTAAACCACCTAGACATGCCATAATAAAAGATGGGAAAAAAATACTTGATCCTAAAGAAATTAGTAATGTAATAGGTGAAAATTTAGCAAAAGTAAGTAGCAACAAAAATTTAGATGAGCATTTTTCATGACTTCACAAAAAAAAATAATATAGAATTAATAACAATAAATTTTGAAACAGTAGAAGATATATATTATAATAGGAAATTTAGTATGGAAGAGCTAGAATTTGCTCAGTTGTTGTTGAACAGCAATAAATCTGCCCCTGAAGGTGACAATATTTGTTTTGAAATGATATGCCATTTAGCACCTTTGGCAAAGACATACTTGTTAGAGTTTTATAACCACTTATGGCTTGCTCAAATTTATATTCCTGATGAATGGCGTTGCTATAATTATTCCAATCCCAAACCTGGAAAAGATCCCAGTAATGTAAGCAATTTACAGACCAATTTCTTTAACAAGTTGATTATGTGCAAATTACTAGAGTTTAAAATGGTAAATGCTCGACTAACATGGCACATAGCCAGAGAAAATAAAATTTTAACTCCCACTCAGTTTGGGTCACAGTGTAACAGGTCTACATTAGATTCTCTCTGTAACTTAGAAGACCATATACGCCTGGTTTTGAACGAAAACAAATTACTGTAGCTGTCTTTTTGACATTGAAAAAGCATATGACACTACATGGAGGTATGCTATATTAAAAACTTTACAAAACAACAACATCTGTGGACATTTACCTAGGTTTATACAAAACTTTTTGACAAATCGCAGTTTTCAGGTGAGAATTGATGATGTTCTGTCTTAGAACATTTCATTTTCTCAGAAAATGGTGTTCCACAGGGAAGCGTTTAGTGGCACACTGTTTATCGTTACCAATTAATGATATCGGTATGAAATGATTTACCTACTGGTATTAAAAGTAACTTGTATATGGATGATTTTTGCCATTTATTTTCAGCATCTCGAATAAAACATGCAGAACGAATCATTAATAAATCGCATAGTAAAAATAGATGAATGGGCTTTATCTGTAGGCTTTAAATTCTTTTTTCCATAGATAAAATCTGAAGCAATCATGTTTTATAAAAACAAAAAATGGAAAAAAGTTTGAAGAAATAGACTTAAAAATCAGAAACCATTTTAGTTTACCAATTGGCCAAACAGCAAAATTTTTAGGATTAGTATTTGATGCTCACATGAACTGGAAAGCCCACATAACATACATTAAATCAAAATGTAAAAGAGCATTAAACCTAATTAAAAAACTGTCGAACACTACTTATGGAGCTCTAGGCATACATTTACTTTCCTTGTATAAAGCTAAAACAGCTGTCTATCGTTGATTATGGAAGTGAAAAATATGGCTCGGCATCCAGACGCAATGGCTGAAAACAGTACAATTTAGGAGTGGACCCAATTCATAATGTTGGGTCTTAGAATATGTTCAGCACCTTTTCGATCATCACCAACATCTTCTTTACAAGTTGAATGTGGTGAACTACCTCTGTCTCTCCATTTGAGAGCTAGTAACGAAGTGCTCTGAGAATTCAGACAAATGATTCTCCAACCAAAAAATTATTTGGATTAAGAGATGTGTTTATAAACAATCATCCACCTTCTTTCCCAATTCCACAGGGCTAGAAGATTGTTAGAGTCACTAAATATGTATATACAATTGCCTGTAATGTTAAAATTGCAAAATCCTTGGACAATGAATAAAATAAGAATTTAAAACAGATAAAATATTTATCAAAAAATAATTCATATACTCCAGAATACCAAAGACAACATGCAGTAGAGCATATAATCCGAAAAGGTCCACATTACAGTCAATATACACTGACGGATCTAAATCACAATACTGAGTGGGATATGCTGCAGCGTATCCCAAAACAAAACGTAGAAGAAATCAGTTCTCCTTCCCAGACAAAGCCTCTGTATTTACAGCTGAGTTATTGCAATAGTATCAGCCATAAAAATAATCAGTATAAGAAGTCTCATATAATAATTTTGTAATTTTAGCGACTCCAGAAGTGCTATAGAAGCTATTCAAGCTATAATTTAAAAAATAATATTGTACAACATATAAAGTTCTCAATCCATAAATTTTGTATAATAAGGGAAAAATGATTGAAATATGTTGGATCCCTGCCCATGTCAGGGATTAAGGGAAATGAAGAGGCTGATAAAGCAGCTAAAGTGGTCGGTCCACATGACAAGAACAAATGTAGACATCCCTATCAGTGACTATACAAGATATATAAAAACAGTCATTGTAAAAAATGGCAAAATATATGGAACAAAGAACATTCAAAAAATAATAAATTAAAACAGATAAAATCCAGTGTTGGAAAATGGAATTTTTCGTCATATCAAAGAGAGAGTTACTGAGCACAAGTAATTTGACCACGTCTTGGAAAAAGGCCATACTCGATTTTGACACATGGAAACTTAATTTTATTAACAGTCCATATGGCCCTCTTCCCAAATGCCCAGATTGCAATTGCTGATAACAGTTAAACATATACTGTGTGAATGTCCAAAATATAACGTGCAGCGACTATCAAATTTTGAAATAGACCGATAGAAGAAATTTTGTCATCATTATTAATCTTCAACGTTCTCAACAGCACCCATTTTAATGTTCATGAGAAGCTGCAAATTAATTGGAAAAATATAAGAAAAAACAATCAATCAGTATAATGAATTTTAAAACAAGTAAATTTTATGATTTTACTTCATTTATTTTAAATTTTAATATACATTTTTTAGTAAGGAGGGGAGTTTATGTATGGAAGCATGAGTTTAAATGTATTTATTATGAATGAGTGTGTTCCAGTAATGAAGATGCGTATGGTATTTTACAGCTTTTAATTTCATTTTCATTTATCATCATTGACAAGTGATTATGGTAGGTCCCAGTGCTCGCTTTTAGCCAGACTTGTCATTCCATCCTAATCCTTTGGGCCAGCATGAGAGCTGATGGTCAGCTCAGTGGTCTTGTTAAACTATTTTAATAATAATAATAATAAGGAGCATTGGCAGCACTTGGAAGTATAATTCTTGAGTCTGCTCTAAAATGGTTGGAGCGAGTCAGTCCAATTTTTGGAGCTTAAAACTCCGTAGCCCATTAATGGCATTACCAGGTTTTCTGGCCATTTTTTTAATCCACACCTGGTTTGACCTCTTTAATCTATGGGCAAGGCCAAGATACTTGTTGGACTTTAATGGTGAATTTTCATTCCCTCTTTAACCCAGATTTGAATGGTCAAAGAATATAATGGTTTTTAATTTTTACTCTCCCTTTAAATTGTTTCCTTTATTTTTGTTTTCAACCATGTGGTGATAGGAAAGTCGAAATCCCGAGGAACAAAATTATCTATTATAGCAACAATTATAATAGAAACAGAAAGAATCTGAGTTTTGATATCAAATAAATGGATTTCCTCAATTCTTACTTGTTAGAAGAGTATTTTTCTTTCATGTGCATATGGATGTTATTTGTCAGGCAGTTATCTGACTTTACCAATATATCAGTTCACCATGTTTTTGTTTTTGGAAAAATTGCAACACGATTTTAGATGATTAAAAGACAGGAAACTATACAAAGAATTTTATTAATTTGTACTCTCCCTTTAATATAACATAAATTGTGTTTATATTGTTTTGATAATTCATTTCATGAAGTATGCAATTTAGAAGCTGAAAGGCCAGGCAAATAATGCATGAATAGACTCAATTATGACTGGTTTTTTTTTCACAATATAGGTGTACAGTTTTTAATCTTAATCATGATAGATTATGGCGATTCTTTGTCCAATAAAGTTATATCAATCACAAATGACTCAGTGAATTCATTAATATATACATCATTTTTAATGACTTCATTTACACTTTTTTCTACATGATTAAGAGGCTTCCTCCAATTTTCAGTGCTTTCAGACGCCAAAGCTTCATGCAGAAGTACCTTTAATTCTTTCATTTTAAAAATAATTTTAGAAGCAACATAATTTTTCACCTGAGCCCAGATCAACTCATTTGGGTGATAGTGGCAATGATAAGGTGGTAACTGCAAAATTTGGTGTCCATTCTGAATGGCTACGTCATCTATTACGTACTTGAGATCACATGAATTCTTCATTGATTTTAGTTTTAAATAATTCACATTTGATAAGGTAATGAGGGGGGGTTTGCTTCCTTTTTACTCAACCAATCTCGCATATCTTTGTGCTCAATATTGTTGGTGGTCTATCAGTTTGCACAGAATGACGTGAAGCATTGCCCTTAATAATTATGGATGCTGGTGTTATGCTCGGAAGGAGGTGCGTAATGAACAATTTTTTAAACACTTCTTATTCATTTGATTATTGTAATCTCCATCATGGTGTTTAGCCTGGAATATCAGCTCTGCATTCGGAACAAAGTCTTCCTTTGAGCCAACATGCAGGACGATGAGTCTGCTGGCGTTTGCATGTTCAGTAGATTGATCCTGCCAACACTTACCACTGTATAATTCTGGTTTCCCCAGGTTTCATCTAAATATATATATGAGTGTTCTCCCAACTCATTTAAATTTTTTTAAATTTTTTTTCCGCAAAAATTTTGTTCTTTGACTTATGTCAGTTCTCTCCATTAGCAATTTTCTAGCACTCATTTTTTTGTATCTGAAACCTATTCCATGTAGCACTTTATGAAATGATTCCTTTCAACCACCAAACCCAACATTTTCCTTCACTTGTTGTAACACTTTGTCTATGGTTGGAATTTCTTTCCTTGCATAAAAACCCAATACAGTTTGCCTTATAATGCATCGATCGACATCGTCGACATTTGTTATGGTTTTTTATCTTTTCTTTTCCCTTTCCCTAAAAACAGGATCTCCAAATTCTTCTTCCGATTCTTTAGCTTCCTTACAAATCTGATGCAAAGTCTTTTTGATATCTTCGTTGCATCTGCGGTACGTTTGACTGCTTGATCGATTCCAAACTTAGCAGTTCCATTTTCCTTTTCCCATTTAAAAAACTGGTAGACGTTGTATGCCATTTCTTGTTCTTCAGGACGAAGGACACGCGACGAGGAACTCTCCATGGTGTTTACAGAAGCTTGCTGTGCAAGACAATGAATACAGAAGATTATCTTCACCCACATACGATTTGACCACGGGTCTCTGTGAATTAACCTAAGTGAAGAAGTGGCAATATGTATGCCAGATCTCTAAGTTTGTCATTCTCCTTTCCTTCTCTAAGTAAAATGAAAACAGCCGGATTAAGGAGAATCGGCAGTGCTGGAAATAGGCTCTGAGTCCGCTCGCTCCTAAAATGTTTGGAGTGTCAGTCCAATTTAGGAGTGGACTCCAAGCCCATTAGCGGCATTACCAGGTCCTTCTGACCATTTTAATCCACACCTGGTTTGACCTCTTTAATCTATGGGCAGGCCAAGATTAAGTGAAAGGGTGAATTTTCATTCCCTAATTAACCCAGATTTGAATGATCAAAGAATATAAACCTTTAATTCAGTACTCTCCCTTTAAATTGTTTGCTTTTATTTTTGTTTTCAACCACGTGGTGATAGGAAAGTCAAAATCCCGAAGAACAAAATTATCTATTATAACAAAAATTATCATATAAACAGAAAGAATCTGATTTTTGATCAAATATCAAATAAATGGATTTCCTCAATTATGACTGGTTATAAGAGTGTTTTTCTATCATGTGCATTTGGATGTTATTTGTCAGGTAGTTATCTGACTTTATCAATATATCAGTTCACCATGTTTTTGTTTTTGGAAAAATTGTAACATGATTTTAGATGATTAAAAGACAGAAACCTATACAAAGAATTTTATTAATTGAGCTTAATATAACACAAATCACCAATTATATTGTTTTACAGTTCATTTCATTTCATGGTATGCAATTTAGAAATTGAAAGGCCAGGCAAATAATGCATGAATAGACTCAAGTTTTTTTCACAATGCAGTAATATCTTGAACTTACGCGAGGTTAGGTTCCGGAGCCCCTTGTGTAAGGTGAATTTTCGCGTAAGTTTGGCATGGTCTTTAAAAATGCTAATAGTTTTTTTTTCCAGAGTTTACTAAATATGACCATAATCATGCTCCCAAGGTATTAAGCTAACTTTTAAATGAACTATAGTGTAATTGTATTTAAAATTTAGCTTATTACCCTTAAAAAAGAAATACAGTAAATGGTTGATATAAAAACTGAGTACTGCACAGTTTCATGATTGCGCATTTACAGTAGGTGTGTACGTATACTAATGTTACCCCTAATTCATGGGATGCCATTTTCTTTTTCACTTAGAGTAAAAGCCGTTTTCTTTGCATCACTAGGTAAAACGTCATGCGTCAGTCATAACAATCGAAAATATACATAATGTTTGTAGAAGGCAGTACAGTACAGGTAAAATTCAATCAATTTAAAATTATATACTGTACAGGTAATGACGTACAGAGAAATAAGTTGTAAAAATATGTTTGAGTGCTAACTACGAATGAGAGAGAAAGAGAGAGAGATATGTACGCATTAAAAATATTGGACTGTAATAAAAAAACAGTAAGTATGGGTACTCACCAGTGATGAATGTTGATTTGAAGGTGATGATGAATAAGCTGTGCAGTCCGATGAATGATGATATGACTGCACAGTGTACTTGAGGAGTTACAGCTCCTCAGAGTTCTCCTCTTCAGATAGAGGAAACTCTTCTGCCAGGACTACAGGTACTTTTGCTGGGGATTCTTCGGGTGGGGGTCCTTGTGAAGGTTTGGGTTTTGGATTGAAGAACCAAATTATTTTGCTCTGCTGCTGCTGTTTTTTCATAGTCTGGTAGAGGGTTCTGTATGTCTCCATGGCTGAATCTATTGCATTTTTCATTTTCAGAGCACGTTCAAACTGCGGATCCCACTCTTCTATATATGATAGCACCTGCTGTCTTGGGATAATCCTGAGGGCACCCTCAGGATTGTCCCAAGACAATCAGTTGAAAGACCCTCATCATCCTCTTGTTCTTGAGCTGATTCTTCTTCCTCTTCACTTGCTGACTTGGTCAGCTCAAGTAAATCATCATCCGTCAGGGGGTCAGAGTGGGCATCGATGAGTGTTGACTACTTCTTCGGTGCAATCAGTAAATCCTTCACCCCCAAGCAATTTTGCCAGTTTCACAGCCTTGTTGACAGCCCCATTGTGAATCTCATCTGGCAAGAAGCCCTTATAGTCATGGACTGCATCTGGCCACAGTTTTTTCCAGCATGCATTGAGTGTTTCCTTTTTCATATCTTGGAGAGCAGATTGAATTATTGAAAGGCACGATGCTATGGTGAATATCTTTCAAGGTGAAGTCCTTCATTGCATCCATTGCATTAACCAGGTGTTGCAGAGCGTTACGTGTGTAGAGGGCCTTAAATGAATGGATCACGCCTTGGTTCATTGGTTGTATGAGAGAGGTGGTGTTGGCAGGGAGGAATTCGATCTGCACACCATCATGCGATAGATCTGTGGGGTGCCCTCCAGCATTGTCCATGATCAGCAGTACCTTAAATTCAAGGCCTATGTTGGAAAGGTAAGTCTTCACTTCAGGGATGAAACACCGGTGGAACCAGTCGGATGCTAAGACTTTGGTTATCCAGGCCTTAGGGTTATGCATCCAGTAGACAGGCAGGGTATTCTTATATTTATTTTTGAGGGACCCTGGGTTTGAGCATGTGGCCAGCAGCATTCCCACACATAATGTGTGATTCTGTCTTTTTGCGCCTTAAATCCAAGAGCTTTGGCCTCGTCCTTCATCAGGTATGTTCTTGATGGCATTCTCTTCCAGAATAGCCCAGTTTCATCCATGTTGAAGACCTGTTCAATCCTGTATCCCATTTCCTGGATGATTCCTTTGAAGGTTTCCAGATAGCTCTGTGCAGCTTCTGTGTCAGCAGATGCAGCCTCTCCTTGCAACTTCACACTCCTGATGTTAAAACGCTTTGCAACTTCACACTCCTGATGTTAAAACGCTTTGCAACTTCACACTCCTGATGTTAAAACGCTTTGCAAACTTGTCAAACCACCCTGCTGGCCTGAAAACTTCCACGGTCTGGTGATGTTGATGTTCCTGGCTGTGGTTCTTCTGTACCCTCTCCAACAGTCTTAAAAAGTTGCAAAACCTTCTCCCAAATCACATTGCCCTGCAAGGGGATGTCTTTTATACGGCAGTCTTCTATCCATAACGAAAGGGCAGATTCCATCTTCACAATGTTTGGGTCTCTCTTGGTCGAAACCTGCTTTGCTTTATTGAGGTATGTCTTGGAGACCATTTTCCAAATTTCCCCCTATTTCTTCTTTATAGAGCTTACAGAGCTCTCATTCATCCCCAACTGCCGCCCTATGCTTGAAGCAGCCTGACCAGATTTCAACATATCTAACTTTTAACTTTTTCTTCTATGGTCATCACCTTCCTTAGGAAGACTGCTAGGAACTTTAGAAGGAGCAGGACTTTTAGGCATCTTGATGATTAAAAGTAAAAACACTGAAATACTTGCACACAATTTCTCACAACCACACAAGATACGTACTAAGCTCATTATAACTGATGCTGAAGCATTCTAACAGTCAGCGAACTCTAGCCTGCTCTATGATTGGCTACCTCTTATTCTTGTAGCCAATGGCATGTCTCTATGGCGCCTACGTCATTGCCCAAGCCAGATATGCTTTGTCGATGAGATTTGGGGTTTCATAATAGTTAATTTACTACTGTATTTGGTACAGTAATATAGATGCACTAGCACCTTTCTTCTAGGTTAACAAGTCATTTTCACAGAACAACACTAATACAACTCTTAGTTTGTCTCTGATATGTTTTAGTATGTTAAGGAATTCATTTTATCAAACGAGCACAACTGAACAACCTCATCTCAAGGTCATGTGAGATAAGGCTTTGCAAATGGGCATAATACTTCTTTTGTATCGTATTTATGTGCAAATATATAAATACAAATTTTCCATTCTGATTTTACACCTAAAAACACGTAAACTTATAAAATAGTACTTCAAAAAGTAAACACTTTCTGCAGGGGTATCATCTTTGAAAAGTGCAGTAACTTTTATGAATGGGTATCACATCTTGTAAAAGTACACAACTGAACGTGCTGTAATTACATGCACATACAGATTGCACCAGCACTTTTCTCTGAGGTTAACAAAGTAATTTTCAAAGAATGACACTTATACAACTTTTAGTTACATCTCTGATATTACATTAACGAATTCATTTTATCAAACGAGCGCGACTGAACAACCTCATCTCGAGGTCATATAAAGTCCTAGTGACAAAGACTTTGCGTGGACATAATACTTGTATGATATTTATGTACAAAAATATAAATATAAATTTTCCGTATCGATTTTACAGTTAAAAACATGAAAACTTATAAATGTACTGTACTGTATTTTAAACATTAAACAAGCATTTTTTGCAGGGGTGTCATCTTTGAAAAGTGCAGTAACTTTGCAAATGGGTATCACATCTTGTAAAAGTACATTGAATGTGCTAAAATTAACTTTGCATCATATTTATGCATTTATAAAAATAAAAATAATACATTTTTCATACAGATTTTACACATAAAAGCATGAAAACATATAAATTACTTCAAAAATTAAACATAACCACTTCTGCAGGGTTTCTCAAGAATTTCGTGAGTCTGTGAAAAAATCGCGCATACCAGTTAGTTAGGTTCCAGTGAAAAGTTCATGTGTGTGTGAATTCGCGCAACTCGAATCGTGTAAGATCGAGGTATGACTGTATAGGTGTACAGTTTTTAATCTTAATCATGATTGATTATGGCGATTCTTTGTCTGCTGAAGTTATATCAATCACAAATGACTCAATAAATTCATTAATACATACATCATTTTTTAATGACTTAATTTACGATTTTTCCTACATGATTAACAGCCTTCCTCCAAATTTTACAGATGCCAAAGCTTCATGCAGAAGTACCTTTAATTCTTTCATTTTGAAATCATTTTTAGAAGCAACATAATTTTTCACCTGATCCCAGATCAACTCAGTTGGGTTATAGTGGCAATGATAAGGTGGTAACCGCAAAATTTGGTGTCCATTCTCAATGGCTACGTCATCAATTATGTACTTGGGATCACGTGAATTCTTCGTTGATTTTAGTTTCAAATAATTCACATTTGGTAAGGTTATGAGGGAAGTTTACGCCTTTTTTACTCAACCAATCTTGTGTATTTCTCTTTGTACTCAACATTGTTGGCAGTCTATCAATTTGCACAAAATGATTTGAAGCGTGGTCCATAATAATTACAGATGCAGGTGGTATGTTCAGAAGGAGTTGCGTAATGAACCATTTTGTAAATACTTCTTCATTCATTTGATTATGGTAATCTAAGTCTTCGCATTTAGCCTGGAATACCAGCTCTGCATTGGAAGCAAAGTCATCCTTTGAGCCAGCATGCAGGACGATGAGTCTGCTGTCATTTCCCTTTTGTGGTTTTACACCTATTGCATGTTCAGAAGATTGATCCTGCCAACACTTACCCACTGTATAAATTCTAGTTTACCCAGGTTTCATCTAAATATATATATGAGTGTTCTCCCAACTCATTTAAATTTTTCATTTTCTGTAAAAATTTTGTTCTTGCACTTATGTCACTTTTCTACATTAGGAATTTTCTAGCACTCTTTTTTTGTATCTAAAACCTGTTTCATGTAGCACTCTGAAATAATTCCTTGCAACCACCAAACCCAATATTTTCCTTCACTTGTTGTAAGACTTTGTCTTTGGTTGGAATTTCTTTTCTTGCATAAAAACCCAAAACAGTTCGCCTTATAACGCATTGATCGAAATCGTCAACCTTTTTATGGTTTTTGATCTTTTCCTTTTCCTTTCCCTAAAAACAGGCTCTCCAAATTCTTCTCCCATTTCTTTAGCCTCTTTACAAATCTGATGCAATGTCGTTTTTGATACTTTTGTTGCATCTGCGGTACGTTTGACTGCTTGATCGATGCCAAACTTAGCAATTCCATTTTCCTTTTCCCATTTAAAAAACTGTTAGATGTTGTATGTCATTTCTCGTTCTTCAGGATGAAGGACACGCGGTGAGGAACTCTCCATGGTATTTATGGAAGCTTGCTGTGCAAGACAATGAATACGGAGGATTATCGCCATCCATTTTATACGATTTGACCAAGGGTCTCGGTGAACTGACCCAAGTGAAGAAGTGGCAATATGTATCTCTTAAGTTTGTCATTCTCCTTCCCTTCTCTTAGTAAAACGAAAACAGCCGGATTACGAAGCGGCAGCACTGGAAATAGGCTCGGGGTCCACTCCTAAAATGGTTGGAGTGAGTCAGTCCAATTTAGGAGGGGACTCCGAGCCCATTAGCAGCGTTGTCAGGTCCTTCTGACCATTTTAATTCACACCTGGTTTGACCTCTTTAACCCTTTGCAGTCTTTGTAGCTGGTCCCTTGTAGTCATTTTAAGCTCGCGGTCACTTGGAGGAAATGGAGCAGTGAGAGGTCTAGGTGCTGTATTTTTTAAATGTATGTCATACCCATGGAAAAGTGGTAACTGCTATCAATTGTATATCATTCAAAGCTAAAGACATGTTCTACTATATGTATATGAAAATAGATATGAAAGGATATCAATTACTGTCATTTATTATGTTAGTAATACGAGGAAAGGAAAACACAACTGTTTGTTTATTTTCCTAACTGAAATGTGTTTATTTTCCTAAGTGAAATGGAAAAAACTTTATCTAAATCTTCTCTAAATGCATTGGTTTTTGCGAAGATCGCTAGGTAAATTTCCATATTATGTGGGTATTGAATAAATGCTGCTGGAGCAGTGGTTTCTAAATAACGAGCTATATATATGAAGGAGATATAATTCCAGGTGAAATCAGAGGTTTTGTAGCAAGTGTTGGCGACACTGGCTACGGTAGTTAAGCCTACTTGAGTTGCCAAATTGTAATTTTGGAGTAGAACGGGAACAAATGTAGTCGATCTTGTATCTCTTAAGTGTTGAACTTTGCAAGTGCTTTTATACATCATGAATTTATGATATCATTCATACTTTTCAATAAAAACATATACAAACACGTCATTTTTTTGGAAGATATAAAAGAAATTGGTTCATGCAGTACGGCAACTAACGATCGTGAACGACCTTGGCACAGCCCGGACAGAGATGAGAAACGTGGTCAGTGCACTTGGACGTAAAGCAGACGACCTCTGCCTTCCTTTTGTTTGTTGTATTATTTTATTTTATTTTTTCTTTGTTTTATTACCTATGGGTTTTTTATATAATAGTAATGTAACACGATATAATTCCTTAATTCTTATCAGATTAGATTTTATCAAGCAAAGGAAAAGTCAAACGTATATTCAAAGTATAAAACAAGAATATTCATTTATTACCCAAAGCTTCACCGTAATCCTGCATAAATCCAACTTTACCTAAACACACAGGCTCCCTTGCAAAACACACAAGACAAATTTGACTCTCTCTCTCTCTCTCTCTCTCTCTCTATATCTCTCTCTCTATCTATCTATCTATCTATATATATATATATATATATATATATATATATATATATATATAAATATATATATATATATATATATATATATATATTTTAACCCTCCATATATATATCTCTATTGCAGTTATGGCTAATATATTATATATATATATATATATACATATATATATATATATATATATATATATATATATATATATATATAGTATATATATATATATATATATATATATATATATATATATATATATATATATATATATATACATATATATATATATATATTATATATATATATATATAATATATATATATATATATATAGGTGTGTCTCTTAAGACAAAAATAGTTAAAAACATTATTCATGTCAAAGAATAAACATTCATTTATAGAATTTATAAAGTAAAAATCAAGGTTTCTTCAGCGTTACATCATTCAACAATAAAATGAAGGGATAAGATAATTCTCTTTAAATTTCAGGTACTGCTTTAAAGGATTGATTAATGAAAGTTTGGCTAATGCAGTAAACAGGAAAGACAAAAAGTTAAAAACTTTTAAATCTTTATTATAAAACAAGGATAAGATAATTTTTGTTAATTTTGTACACAGAAACAAGAAAGCAAGTAAAACTTTTAAATCTTTATTATGAAAGTTATTTTGTTCTTTCTCTTTTGATTTCTCCCAGAAGACATGTTTTTGTTTAGGACTCATATCCTAAAAAACATGCGGCACCTGACAAATAGGGCAATAACCTCATTAGGTAAATTGATGCATGTAAGGAAATTAAAATTTTGGTAGCGTCTTTCCCAGGTTTCAGTGACTTCTCTCCATGATAGCAGACAAAAATTCTTTCCATTTTTTGAAGTTCACTGAAGAAAAAAACACTGGTGTCATTAAGCCATTTTCCTGACTCCGGCTAGCTGTCTCATTCCATGTCCCTTCCCCCAGGTTTTATGTGGGAACCAAGATGTTGGAACTGTGGAAATCTAAAAGCTATATATCCACCTAAATAGCACAGTCCTTCTGTTTTCATTTCATTTTCCAGTTCTAAGGGGAGTATAGCATCATCACAGTCTCTATCTGCAATATCATCCATCTCTAAGTTGTCAGGATCAAGAGAGACAAACAGCATAGCAGATAAAAACAGTTCTTGGTCTAAGATGTTCTGGTCACAATCAATTGCCTGTACACTGTTACTTGAACATTGCGATATATCATGTACGATGGTTATGTCCTAATTTTTCTTTTCAATATTGCAGTTCTCAGCAACCAGCTGGCTTTCTTTTCCTAAAAGATGTGACCTAATTCTATGTTTAAAAGATACAGATAAGGAATGTTCATATGCAGCACCTTTTTGCCTTAGACTAGCAAACAGATGCTCCAAGCCATCCTGGTTTAGCCTGTATGTTAATATGTATGAAATGCCATACCTTGACTTGACCATTTCATAAAGTTTCTTTAAAGACTCTGAAGATACAACTAGTTCTTTCTGAAATTGATACATGCACTTACTTCCAATGACTTTCAAAGTCTTTGCAGTATCTATCATATGGTTTATTGTGTTTTTTGTACTTCAAGATGTCCAAATGCATGTCTGGATGGTTTTTTATCGAAGGGCACTCTGGAATTCATCAGATCAAACCATGAGTCGCACAGGTGGATGAATTGACTAGTCTCTTCCCAATCTTTGCTTTTCAGAAGTCCTTTGTTTCCAAAGTATTTCAAAGTCTTCGCAGTTGTCTCAGACAGTAGTTGAGCTGCAAGCCTTACATTCATTCTTTTAACACCAGCAACAGTAATATGTTTATCAGATAAGCGATGCGTTGTCTTCAGATCACTCACACTTCTCATGATAAGTTCTCTAACACATCCACTCAGTACACGTTTCTCATTCGGTAACTGAAAACCTGAATCTAGAAAATTGTTTCTTACTAATTTGATGAGATGCGGGGCGTCAGCAAATACATACACTTCCCTATCAGTACTAGATGGATTTGTGAATGAGGAATTTTCTAGTCCTATACCTAAATTATTCCATAATTTTACATTTGTAGGGCCTAAATCATTCACCATACCAACAACAATAAACCCTGCTGCTTTCATCCTCCCTATAATATCAAACAAAATATCTTTAGTAATATCAGTGTTAAAATTATAGTATATCAACTGCTTCCATGGCTTAATAAGCCCCCACTGAACCCGGTTTTTCGGAGGACATAAAATATCTTTTCCCTTATCGTACGACCATACTTGAGCTACACTACATTCATCAAATGAAATGATACATAAACGGTCAGTTTCAGGCATTACCACAGCTTTAACCTTCAGTAAATTTATGAATGATGACAATATACCTGGCTCTACATCAATTTTTGACAACCATCAATTTAATGTTGTTTTAGAGGAATATGGTAATCTACATACTTCTCCAGTGCCTTGAAGTCATAGAAATGCGACCTGTCCATTTCAAGGATATTGTATGCATTCTTCTTGCAGGACTTCTTTACAAGCTCAATGTATTGAGGAACACTACAGATGTAGCCCTGGCTCCTGAAGACCTTCTCCACAACCCCAAAGGCACGGTCGCAGGGCATGAAAGAGTGGCCAGGAACTAAGAAGATGACATCCACCCTCTTCAACAACTGCTGCTGGATCTGCTGCAGGAAGAACAAAAATACAAAAATGTTCTTGTTTTGGCCAGCACAGTTGTCAGCAAAAACTCGCAGCTTGGTCACAGGCTTGCCCTCTGTCTCCCGAACATGCTTCAACCACCTATAGATGCAGCTGGCGATTTCGTTGGGGCCTCTTTTCCCTGAAGTTTCATCCCAAGGAAGCATAGTGGCTTTGTTGTGTGTAATGTCATACACACAAAAGTTCCGGAACCACAGTTTGCTTGTGTAGTATGCCCGGTTTACAGGCATCTTCGGGCACGGCTGCTGCTGCTGCAAGTCTATTGGAATCGCCCGAAACTCGTGATCAGTAGGCTGGGTGTTCAAGTGATCTTTCAGCATTTGCTGTGCAATCCTTGCATCCTCTAGGTGCCTGTCCTTCAGTTCTTTCAGCTTGCTCCTCTTTCTAACAGCCTCCTCACTGTCATCACCTTCAAGTTGGGCAATCTTGACGTCTGTCTCACAACAGAGATTGCACTCATCTGTCTTGGGGGGGGCAAATTGAATATTGTACGTCTTCGTAAACACCTTACGGAAGAATTTCTCAGCAACAACGTCCACATCTGGATGGGTGACCCGCATCCACAACTGGTATTCACTGAAAAGTCCAGCAATAGAACCTCCTGCTGGAAGGTACTGGCGTAAGGGTGCCTTGGCACGAGTATAATGGCTAGAAACCACAGGCAGATCTCTAATAAACTCATGAACACTTGACAGTTGTGCACCCCCTATCCTGTTGACTGATGGTTGTTTGCCCCTTTGGTCATCAGGGATGACACCAGAAGCACCCTTGGACTCTCGTAACTTCTTGACAACCACGTCATGCTTGCCTCGTTTTATGTCAAAAATGTTCATGAATCCCTCCCTGCACACTTCATAACTAACTTTGGCATGGGTGAGCAAATACACTAGCTTAGCAGGCCTCTTAGAAATGTCTTTTTTGGTGTATTTACGCTTAAAAGCTACCTCACTAATACACCGCATGAGGTACTCATTCTGCTTGTTATAATCACCAATTCCCCAATAAGATTTATGAATTTCATCAATAACATCCCTCCCCATCTTATCATAGCACCCATCTTTACATGGTGGCCCTACTTTTCTAGCTGACATAACTTTCTTAGTTCTATAACTAATATATTCCTCCCCTAAATTACGTTTTCTTTTTGCCACATTAACTGCCCAATCACTTTCATGTACCTCTGATTTCCGACCTTGTTTATGCACTTTTCGTTTGGGTTTAGCCCCAGAAACAATAGCATTATCATCATCATTACTACTTGAATCATCACTGGCATCCCCACTAGGCCTAGCCATTGATACACCACTGGTTGACGGACCCTCGTCTCCCTCCCCAACACCAACACTTGCAGCACCAACACTCTGCTCACCACCCTCCCTCACTGCTTCCTCCCTTTCACTCTGAGACCTTATATCATCATTACTATCATTATCAGAGCCAAACAAAATAGCCTCATAATCACTAGTACTCAGAGGCTTGCTTGCACGCCTCCGAGAACGCACAGGGCTGCCCCCAACACCACCAGCAATCGCTTTGGCCACTGCCTTTTCCTTCTTAGCAACAACTTTCTTTCGTTTCTTACCTTTTCCCTTTTTTCCATTAGGAGAAGCATCGTCACTGTCGAGCACTTGTTCTTTGTTAAGAACGAAATCAGGATCTAGGTCGCTATCATAAACGCTTTCTTCGCTAGCACTTTCATAAGCAAGTAGCCTAGTAGGCCGATATGTTTGTCTGCCTCTTTGCTTGGGCAACAGCTTCTTGGAAGAACTTACACTTGTTTTACTAGCACTGCACGGCTTATCCTCTTGTTCTCGATCACTGCCGTGGTCACGAGCACGTTCAGCCATTGCTGACAATGAACAAAGTTCAAAGAAATAACGAAAACCGAAAAATACGATGAAAACAAGAGCGTAAGAGTGTTGTTGTTTTGAGTAAGATGCTGCGATCAGCTGTGCGGCGTAGCATGCTCGCCATTGGCTCACGTGTGAGTCACGTGACTTGAGTGGTGGATGTTGGTTCTTCCTTGCGAACGGCTCCCTGCAAAAGAAGAAATTACACCCGCTCATAAAAAAGTTCTTATGTTAGGAGGTCAAATAGACCATTTTCGGGTGTGATATTTAGCATTCGCAACACACCACATGAAAGTTCATGTTATGAATGACACTTTGCACGGAAAAAACGCATTTTGGCCATGTGTGGCGAATGTTGGTTTTTCCAGTGCACGCCTCATATGCTTTGGGGCTTAAACTATGCAAGGTAATAGCATTTCTAATATCATCACCAGACCAACGATGTATATGGGTCCCATTTAACAAATATTCGATTTGTGACTCACTGAAGAATTTACTTAAAGCAAAACTTATCTTGGCTACCAAACTTTGCATCTCTTTCTTGAGAAGAATCCTCTCTTTCTTCCATTTTTCTTTTCGGAGCGGTTACAGTTTCGTATGCGGTGGGTTTCGTCTGCCGATTTCCTAGCGAGACCCACCACCAGGTGGCAGTGGGTACCGGCTAGAGAATCGGCGGACGGATACAAAAGATGGCGCGCAACCAGCCAAAACCGACCTAACCGAACCTAGGACGGCGTGCCCTTACCTGGCCGGGGGGGCGAACCCCCGCCGACCTAGGTCGCCACCGAAACTAACGAAACCGACCTAACCAACATAGGACGGTGTGCCCTTACCTGGCCGGGGGGGCTTCGCCCCCCCCCGGACCCCCCCAGAAGGGCCATGAAATTAGTAAATCTATAACTTTTCGAAATTGCACGTACCTCATTCGAAGACGGAATCGGCGACATTAGACCGCATTTTGGCGGGTGTTGAAACGGGCTTATTTAAGGGATATGCACGTTTAATTAATTCGAGGAAAGACACGAAAGTAGCCATGTTAGCAACTCTTGAACCCGGGAGAGACTGAGGAAGGTCGCGGGGCATTTCAGGTCGTTGGTCGTCAGCTGTTTAGGTGGAACTACTTACCTTGGCGGAGGGATCTCGGCACCGCAGAATGAGTTAGGCGGCCCAGCATACGAAACTGTAATCTACCCTTCTTTTCTTCTAGCAAAGCATCTCTTTGCTTTTTGACAGCCTCCAGTTCCTTTTGCACATCAATACGAAGAATTTTCTCTTTGAAGGTCTCAGCCTGCAAACTGGTCTGGTTTTCTAGGGGATGACTTGCATAAGTTTCCACTGAAAAGTCCTTGCCCTTATTTTCAGTTCCCTTCTCCTTTCGTTCAATTGCAGCATTCACTGTAAAATTTCATTATTGTAGACTGAACAGTTTATTTTGAAGACACCATAAATGCTCTCATATTAATACTACAAATACACTAAAATTAATAATAACATAATAAGGGTTACGATGATTTGTAGACATTCTTGTAACTGATGTAATTTAATAAGAATTAAAGTTTGTTAGATTCAAGGCTTACCATTCAATGTCGGTAGATTGAGGGTAGGAACAGCACCATCTTGCAGTAAATTTGCATTTCTTGGAGTTTTCAGCTGAAGGACCTCGTACTTCAGATGTCTCTTATAGACAGTAGATTCAAAATGCAGGCTACAGACTCTTGCAATTTGAATATTAACAGTGGTATTGCAAAACTGCAGCCACTTCTGTTGCACCTCATGATCTTTAGGAAAATGATGAAATTTTATTTTTGGATCTTCCTTTCGCTTCTGACTAGATCTGCATCCGTATACAGAACAAGTAGCCATGGTCTCGGTCGGGCCGTTGAGATTAAAAGGACTGACCAGTGACCAGCCTTAATCCGGCCTAAGAGAGCTTCCTAGTTCTTCACTCTGGTGAAGTCAAATACTGACTGATGACATTTTTTTACCTTCTGCCGGGCCCAGGACCGGGAGATGACTAAGCGCCCAACATATCGTACAACTTACTACGATACGATTAAAAAAAACCATCGAGATATCTCAATTTTTGAGTGGACAGTAGATAAAAGAAAAAGAGTACTGATATTTATGTGGGCGTTTAAAAGGACAGCGCCGGTATTTAAATGCGTTCATTGTCCCTTTAAATTGCGTCATACGCCTGGCCACGCTACGCCATTGGATTCGTCATGCGTAATAGTACCGGGTAACTTGTTTTCGTTATTTTTTATATTTTCTGGATTTTCAACTCAAATTCTGCCCTTTAGGCCGCTAAGGCGCTGGCCTCGTTTAGCCTGGATTTTCTGCACTGCTGCCACATCTCCCCCAGGTAGGTACTTTCTGCGCCCCCCTCTCTCTCTCTCTCTCTCTCTCTCTCTCTCTCTCTCTCTCTCTCTCTCTCTGACTTATCAATGTTCTCATTTTGACTTTTTTTCCACATCACCATGGAGATAAAAGTCTAGGTACGTTTTTTTTTTTTTTAGAGGTTTCCCCAGTAGGCCTAATGCTCTCTATGGTGTCTAATCACCATAAGGAACTTCTGGCCATCAACTTGCGAAAATCGGATGCCAATCTGCAACAGAACTCTTCGAAGTGACTCAGTGCTACCATTGTAAGATATTTTCTCTCTTAGCTCTTCCGTGACTTTGTAGAGTGTAGGGATTTCATTTCTTTCGTAAAATTTCAATACAGTTCTTCTCAGGACACACTTATCTAAGTCATCAAAATTCGTAACTGTTGTAGGCTAAGTTTTTGTCGGTGAATAGAAGACAGGGGTCTTGTGTTCAGCCTCTTGTGTTTCTTGTGTACTTGATTTGCTTTGGAGCAAATGAGTCGGACAAACCCAAGTTATTGTACGGCGCTGGCCAGATTATGGATTCTGACTTGAAATTATGGTACATGTATTTCAGTGTTATGGTACATATTATGGTACACCGGATGCTAGTTTATTACAGGTTCTCTCTCTCTCTCTCTGTCATATATAATGATATGACTACAAGTCGATAAGTACCAAACCCTTAAAGGAATATATTTCCATGTTTTGATATACAAAAAAACAATGAACACCTGATTGCAATGTAGTGGATTAAATAAAAAACGGGGTGGGGTGATAAAAAGTATAAATCTAATTTATATCTTTACTGACTGTTAATACAGGTCCATACATGTATTATAAATGAATACATGTCCATATACTTATTATATAGTATTAAATCTATTCATCAAATGAAAATTGTATGTTACATTCGAGCTCTGCATCCGAAAGATCTGCACTTACATTTCCTTTGTACAAATTAGTATAAGTCATTCTGCTGATCATGTCCTCGGTTGGTTCAAATTCAAGACAACCATTTTGTTTCTCCTTGAGACACTGTGATGTGAGGAGCACACCATTTACTGTTCTTGTCACCATTTTGTTTCGAATTTTCGTTTTTATAAGGTTTACTTTACTGAATATTCGTTCACAATCTGCATTGGAGTGGGGCAGACATAGAGCATCAAGGGAAAAATGGGACAGCTGCACAAACTCCTTTTCCCCATTTGGTGATTCCCAGGTAGACAATTTACCCCAGAAAGCATCGACTTGGTGTTCTTTTGTAATTTCCTCTGGGAAGTGAATCAGAGGCAGTCTTCTCCACTGATCGTCTGGGTCCTGCAGTAGCTGTTCGTCATCCAGTGACACAATACGTGGAAGGGACTGCACAAGGGGGAGTATAGATGGAAATTTATCTCGTGCAGTTAAGCTCAGAGCGTGCTTAGGACTTAGCATACCGATTTTATTAAGTATTGTGTCACTGAAGTTCCACCTTTTCTTGATTTCAGATGATGCCACACAAAGAAAAGCCCTACAACGTTTAAAGAATTCTTCCTTCATTTCTGGGGGACTTTGTACCACATCTACACTGTTGATGTAGTTCATCACACCAACACCGAGGTACATCATTGAATCCTTCAAATGCTTTTCCTCTCTTGTGGGGTCAATATCACTTAGCTCTGTTCCCATCACATATTGCCTCTCCATGAAGCACAAAAGAATCTCACGGTACAAACCACAGACTTTATCATGCAGCTCGGTCACAACCACTTTTCCAGATTGAAAATAAGTATTGAAATGATTGAACTTTGGAAGAACCCACTGCAAAAAGAGGAAGAATA
>NC_089770.1:32366928-32394428 GCF_040412425.1 Macrobrachium rosenbergii | reverse complement strand
TTAGTCCTCAGACAAATGAATAATAAATTAATGAGCCCTTTAATTCCCTAAGGTAGACCAATGTAACTTCAAATAATGAAATAATAAATCATAGCAAAATTATGGCATAAAATAATGAAAATTAATAAATACTATATACTTACATTTAAAAATAAAAGAAATCTGCAAATCTGAGAGAGAGAGAGAGAGAGAGAGAGAGAGAGAGAGAGAGAGAGAGAGAGAGAGAGAGAGAGAGCGCATTTCCAATGCACAGATTATTTCTCAAATGACGTTTGTGCAATCGTGAAACAACCTTGAAAATACGTAGAATGTCAGAAAAAAGAAAAACTCTACTGATTAAAAGAAGACAAAGGAGCCTAATAATTACTGGAAGTGAAGTGAAAAAACACATCAGTCCAAGATTATGAACTTACATTTAAAGGAGGGAGAGAGTCAGTCACCTGGTGATTGTTAATGTTTAAATTTCATTTAATTTAAGATCACACATCTTCATTTATGATAACGTTTCTAAAATAAGAATTTTGCTAAACTCAGTTGTTTAAAAGAGAAACAAAACCAGGAAATACCAAAGAGGAATATAACAGGTCAAGGTCTCAGGAAGGAAAGGGGTATCCATAATCCACGAGTAACTTAGAAACGGAGATATGTCAACGCTGTAAACAAGGTTTATAGCTATTGGGGGACCCTTTTGACCAAGTACGCTGGGGAGACTATAGACTAGACTCACTGATGAAAATGTTACAATGCGATAAAAAAATCTTATACTGACTCTGCAAGTGATGGCAGATTGTCAATTAACCTGCTAAGGGTCACCAACGACATTTCTCGATCGCCTGCATCCCATATCTCACCGCCTTCAACGCAGTAACATGTTATTCCTCTTTCAAGGCTGATGTCGCACTCATCAATCCCAAACCGACCGTTGTCAGGAATTCAGGGAGACAACGGCCGTTGCCTAAAAATTCATATTCGTAGCCCCGAATCCGCTAGAATTTTAAATTAAGAAACTGCATGCAACTGCCATATGAGTTTAGAATGTGGTTTACTTACCTTTTTGACTTCGTTGTTAAGCCTGTGTGCCCAGAAATACATTCATGGCCTTTAACATGATCTATTCTTGTAGTGAAAAAAAAAAAATCTATCATCATCTTCCACCAAAGTTGGAATTGTAGTAACTGAAGATGCTGAAGCTGAAGTTGAAGAGGTAGAGTACGATTCACTATATGCAGCCATCGTGCTTATTTTTTCCAAACCACTTTTATGAATGTCATACGTATGACAGTTTTTCTCCGATCTTTTCAGGTCATTTCTAACAGCAAGAACTGCATTCACTGATTTCAAACTCAGGCTATTCCTCGGTTTGTTTTAATAATGTTAAGTTGGCTAAAGAGTTTCTCAATCTCGGCATTTGAGTTTGGTAATGATAGTATGCTAATTGCCATGTCATGTAGTTCCTGAAGCGGATTACATTCTGATGCATCTCGAGAGTTTCCTGCTTCGAACCAGAACTTTGCTGTAAGTTTTTGCTTTGTGCCACTGTACTGTTAAGTAGCGCCACTGATTTTCAATGTTTTTTCTTAAATTTGTCAAAAAAATTGTTTAAAATTTTTGTAATAATTTCTGCCCAGAAATATAACATGTACTTTTATCAGTTCATCTCCAGTGTTATTGTTTAGTTTGCCACGCCTTTGGAAAATCGACCCATTCAATCCTAAAGGGTACTTCATTCCTTTTTCTTTCCGGTCATACATACTCCAGTAAGACACAGCAGCTACATGTGAATCTGCCAGGGATATATCAACACATGTATGTATGTATTTTATAATTATATATGTATACACATATATACAGTGTATATGTATATATATATATATATATATATATATATATATATATATATATATATATATATATATATATATATATATATATATATATATATATATATATATATATATATATATATATATATATATATATATATATATATATATATATATATATATATATATATATATATATATATATATATATATATATATATATATATATATATATATACACTTATTAGAAATAATCAACACAGAAATAAATTTGACTTACATCAGGATGGTACCCAGGGCTTTCAATTGAAAGACAAGACTGCTGCCAACCAAGCCACACAAGTCATAAAAGAAGTTGGAACCTAAGTACCACTGTACCCAAGGCTTTACCTGGGCAGGCTAACTGCCTTGCATACCAGCATGTTTTCCCCAACTTCCTGAGTCATCAGTGACCCAGTTGACAGCATTTCACTTGAATTATCCTTTCTGAGTGAATATGATAGAAATAATTAACACACAATTACATGTGGAACAGAAATAAATTTCTGACTCTCATCAGGATCGAACCCAGGTCTTTCAATTGAAAGACTTGGGTTTGATACTGATGTGAGTCAGGAATATATATGTATATCAGGTATACCAAACACTAACATTGGTTTCAGAAAGAACAGAAATACTAAATAATATAGATGCAGGCATATGCATGAAAAATTATGTCTGGCCTCTATAATGTACTAAATTCGTGTAAGTCTGGCAACTTTTCATTTTGTTTTGACCTAGCAGTCTTGCAGAAAATCTTAGCATTAAAAGAATATCCGACTGTCAGATATTTTTCTGATACCGCCTTGATAAACAAAACTAAATGATTCTGCAGTGGTTCAGTTTCATACAGATGAGCATGATATTCGAACAAATGTCTTTGTTACAGCAATATTTATTATTTAATTTTATGGAAATCTTTCTTTTCAAACTTATGTCTTGATGATTGTTACTTGAACCTGGCACTCGAAAAGGGTTTTCAAGTCATGCATACATCAACCACGTCATCAGATGGGTGAATTAGTTTGCCTTTTCTTTTCAATGTGATTAGGGATTTTAACTATTATCGTTGTTACCAATCAGGGCCTCGGCCACTGCTTCACACTGCAACGACTTTTCAAAACTATGCCTACGAATCCAGCTGTGTACACTACAATGGCGTTCGTGCAAAACGAAAGATGGTGTGTACTTGGAATATATACATAATCATCTCCGTCGGTTATTTAAAAAAATGGTTGATCGGAAATTTTGCTTTTACCTGTAGAGGAATTTATTGCCCCAACTGATGGGGTTTGCAAATGTTTATCATCTTTATAACTACCAAGACTATAGTCAAACCAAAATGTCAAGGCGGATGACAGGAGGTCTCATCAGAATGTTTTCTAATTGAATCTAAAATTTGATGACATTTTCCCTTGTAAACAAAGGAAAAAGTCTCATGAGCTTTGTTTTTTTTTTTTTTTTTTTTTTACATCTGACCTTAGATCCATTGAACGTTGGTTCTCCAAATTCTTCTTCCGTATCTCTCCTTCCTTGATGATTCTTTCTATAGCCCTCCTTGGAATATTGGTTGCTCCACATGCCCAATCGTAAACTCTCGTCACATCGGTCAAGGGCCATTGTTTATCTTTTCTCCCGCAAAGTAATTGCGAACTTCGCATGCGACTGATCTGGCAGAAGCAGGGAGAACACTTCACTTTGTTTTTTCCGCTTTTTCCATGGCCGAAGCAGGAAGAACACGTCTGGGCATACTTTCTTTACAGGGTGAGTCGAGTGAATGAAAACGTACATATGCAAAACACTGTTATATATAGACGAAGATGAAAGACCAAACAAATATGGCTTTATAATGAAATGAGATATCCTAATCATGCAAGCTGTCATTTTAGTCCTTTGAAGACTTGACCCCAATAACCGATAAAGTCTTTCAGTACGATCAACTTGGCTTATAAGGAGTTTGGGGGCAGTCTTATTCTAGGATAGGAAGTGCAATTAAAAGATTATAAAAGGTTATCTCTTATCAAATCTCTACATCTGTATACATGTAAAGGGTCAACCATACTTTTCCTTTGTGTTTCTTTGATGTTAAAGTAGTGTGTATATATATATGTATATGATATAATATATAAATATATATACACACAAATATTATGATCACACAAACACACACACGTAAAGGTTACTCGATGTCGCATTTAGAAGAAATGAAAACAGAAAATCCGGGATAAATCCGGAGGAGCGGGCCCTCCACCCGAGTGCTTAATCCGTCTTTACCGTTGAGGCTTTAGGTTTAAGTACGGCGGAGGTTTCCTTATGGGTAAAATCAAGGACTAGAGAATACAAGGTCTTTTCACGCGCAGGATTAAGAAGGGTGAAGAGACGGTGGTTAAGAAACGTGACGTCACGCGGTCTACTTGCTTTCTCCTGTGCCCAAGCTCGTCTGCCCAAGCTGTGCAAATAGGAAAACGTTTCGCCTGTTTCCTCGTTGTCTCTTTTTAATACTGGAAATTATTATTCATTCTTTTAGGAAAATAAAACACGCGTTGACCATATTCATTTCTATACATAATATTCATCCAGTTAAAACTAGAATTTAAAATGAGGAACTTAACATTTATCACTTTTATAATACAACACTCGCTCTTAAATACATAAATACATAAGTTAACAATTAATTTACCAACTTTTTCATTTTGTTTGCCACTCTTTTTGAGAAGCTAATGTCCCTATTTAATCTACGAATCCTGAAAAATGTACGGCAGCGAACAAAAAATTTAATTACATCAGAAGGTAATGGAATGCAATTGCCTATCACATCACTCAACTCGTTTATCGTACCTTTTCCTGATTTTAGGTATTTGTCCCCATGATAGCAAATAAACATCTTTTCCATCGATTTTAAATAATCCAAAAATTCGGGTAGAGGTTTCATTAGCTTTTCATTTGATCTACTTATAGTGCCAATCCATGTGCCATCTCCTTCGGTTGCTTTAGTTCCTAGAAAATCGTACTCGGGAAACTTACGGGCTATAAAACCACCCATGTATTGCAAGCCTCCTTCCTCCATGGCATCTTCTAACGTTTCTTCTTCAACAGTTTTGCCTTCATTGTCATTCTGCAGTTCCTCTATTGGCAAACAAAACAATATTGCCGATAAACTTAACTCTTTCTGGAGAGAAGTTTCTTCAACCTCGTAAGAAGTGCGTTCTTCAGTTATCACGTTGGAAAATGAGGCCTCAGTCATATTATCACTAATACAATTTTCAACATTGTATTTTGCTCCTAACAGAATGCTCTCTTTTCCCAGGAGATGGGCTCTAACTCGGTGCTTAAATTCAACAGGTGATGGGTGTTGATGACATGCACCCATTTGCCGTATACAGCCAAAAAAGTGCTCCAGTCCATCTTGATTCAACCTATAAGTTAAAATGTATGATACTGCAACTTTTTCACCTAACATCCCCAGCAAGTTCGTTAGAGATTTGCAAGATATCACAAGGCCTTTTTGGAAAGGGTAAAGTCCTTTGCCTCCCAGAGTTTTCATTGTTCTGGATAGGCGAATCATCTCTTGCAACGTTTTGTTTTGGTTTTCTAAGTTTAGCCCGTAAGCATTCCGTGAAGACTTTCTATCTAAAGGCACTCTAGAATTGAATAAATCAAACCACTTATCAACTAGGCAAATGAACTGGCTTGTACTCTCCCAGTGCCTATCCATAATCAGACCTTTTTCTCCGAAGTGTTTGAGATTTTTGTAAGTGGTTTCGGAGAGTAACTGTACCGCTAATTTCACTTTCATACGTTCCATACCTGTGACACTTACATGTTTTTCAGATAGTTTATGAGCTGTCATTAGATCACTCTTACTTTTCACAATTACTTCCCTAACTGACTCACTGCAAGCAATCCTACCGTCTGATAACATGAATCCATGGTCCAAGAAATTGTTTCTGATTAGTTTGATCAAGTGAGGAGCATCGGCAAATACATGTATTTCCCTGCAATTATCTGCAGGATTAACAAATGATGAGTTATCTATGCTAATGCCTAACGTATTCCATAACCTTATATTTGTTGGTCCTAAGTCATTAACCAATCCAACTACAGGAAATCCAGCTCTCTCTATCTTAATAATCAGTTCAAAAGGAGGATTTTTAGTTATATCTGTGTCGAAATTATAATAGACGAGTTGTTTCCAAGTGGAGGTTAGCCTCTGACCATCACACATTGCACTTTAGATCTAGGTTCATATAAGGTGTCTGTGCCTTTATCATAACTCTATATTTTTGAGACGCTACATTCGTCACAGGAAATTATGCACACACGTTTTTTCACTCATTGATTCTGATTTGTATTTCATTAATTTAATCACTGACTCCAAGATGCCAGGCTCCACGTCTATTTTCCTTGACCATCGATATAAAGTTGCTTGGGAAGGAAACGGAAATTTCCACTGTTCTCTTAAAAATCTATACGCTTTGGGACTCAAACTTCGTAAAGTTAGAGCTTTACTAATGTCATCATCCTTCCAGTAATTAATGTGTTTTCCGGCTACAAGATTAGATGAAAAAAATCCCGTAAAATTCTCTTTAATAGAAGCAGTTGCTGACGCTAAATTGTTATGGAACATATGATGCATTGATATTTTCTCTTTTTCCCACTCAACTTTATCATCCAACCATTTGGCTCTCTCTGCTTCCCACTGTCTCCCTTTTGCTTCCCACTTTTCCTTTTCAAGTGTCCACTTTACCGAATCTTCTTCCCACTTCCGTTTAATATCCTTCATATCCTTCTTCAGCTGTTCAATTTCACGTTGTAATTCTTCAACTGTCGACAATGCCTCGACCTCTTTCGATAAAACCTTCCTTGCTCTTTTTTATTTTCCTGGCCTAGGATTTTGTGTACTAGTCGTTTTGGCCTCTCTTCTCAGCTCTCATTTCCCTTGTACTGGAACCCTGCACATCTGCTTAAAGATCAAAAGTGCATTATTAACAACCACAGAAAATTATAGTTGTGCAGCTTCTTATAGCAAATAGAATGTAACTAATAAATGACACCTGCTAAAATACGGGACAGTTTTTCCCATTGTTAATTGTGCACGTGTTGCATATCAAATATAATGTGAGCTGAATATGACATGAGAAACAATAACAAAGAAAGAGAGAGACAGGGAATGAGAGCATTGACTAATAGATTGGGCATACACTGGTCTTTAATCTATTATTGAATTTTTCAAGGTCACACTTGTGATTTGAACAGGCTTTGTATAGTTCAAACACGTGGTTCAAAACTTCCTTTGTTTTCCAGCTGTTGATTACTCTACTTGAAGATGAAAAGGCAATGTATCGAATGCCTTTCGGACAGTAAGAAACACAATTCGTTAATTTACAAGAAAATAAGAGTTATCAGTTCCTTACCTTTAGACATAAGGGAGTTTTCTGTTATGGGCATATGCAACGTTGGGACTGATCCTGTCTTCAGTTTCATTTGATTTTTAGGCACTGGCCTACCCAGCAGTTCATACATCATATTTCTCTCATAGGCATCGGCTTCAAAGTGTATGTTGCATATTCGTGCAATATCAGTGTTAATAAGATCTTTTCTTTTACAGAGGTGGATCCACTTCCTCCTTGCGTCGTCGTCCGTAGGAAATCTATGAAGAATTAGATCCTTATTTTTCTTTCTATTTTCAAAGCACCCGTATACCGCACAAGAGTTGGGCATATTGCTTAAGATATCACTATTGCAGCAAGAAAAAATTGAAGCCGCTTATTATGGACAATACCGATATCAAATATGCGGAAAGCTATAGGTCTTCACACTGTTTGTTTGTAAACAGACTGATCAGCCAGAGATCACCAAACACTGTGAGTAGACCGCGTGACGTCACGATTTTTACCTGCGCACTAAATCCCAATTTTGGGTCGGCCGTGAGAAGATCTTGTATTCTCTAGACCATGGTCTAAGAAAGAGAAGGTCTGTTCACGCGCAGGTAGGCGGTGCTACACCTACGTCACACAGCGGATAGGGTACAGTAAGACTCGAAAGGTATTGTTGATAAACCAAAAGATTTTAATTCTAATAATGGGATTTACTCAATATTGTCAAACTTTTATTAAGAAAAATGCAATAGTTTGTTTATAAAGGTAATGGAAGGGCAATAAAAGATTTATTTCATTCATAGAATATTGAACTTTATTATGATATAACATCAAGAATATGATTAATAAACAACTTTACAGGTGAAAAGTAACATTCATGAGATAGCTTATCAATACACTTTTCTGAGAACCCTTAGTTCTATTAATTTATGTTATTAACTTTGACAATTTGCGTTTTTCACTTCGCATGTTTTTCATATTTTGGTTCAGGATACGCATTCTAAAAAAAATTCTGCATCGCACAAAAAATGTTACGACGTCCAGTGGTAGAACTACAAATTTCGTTATTTCATCTACTAAAGTCTTGACAGAATTTCTACCTGCCCTCAGGTTTTTCTCTCCATGATAAGTTCGGAACAGCTTCTCCATAACTTTTAATTTTTCAAAAAATTGCAAGTCGGTTGCATCAGCTTTTCTTTTTCCTGGAAATGTAATTAATCCAGGTATTGTCACCAATCGAGTTCTCAGTGGTACTTAAAAACTGGTGTTGAGGAAATTTATGTGCAATGTATCCACCGACATAACGCAATCCCTCGTTCTCCATTGCTTTTTCAAAATCAATTGATTCATCAAAATTTGTGTATCATCGTCAGTACTTGGTCTGTCCCTTTCGTTTACAAAGTCATCATCGTCTGAAACTGAGAACAGCATTGCAGACAAGCATAATTCCTCATCCAACGTTTTCTGGTCAAATGCTGACGAGGTTCCAGAACAATGAAATAATGTACCCTCAGATAAACTCGTATCACAATTTTCTTTTGTGTATTATACTTGCTACCAACTAAGGCCACGTCTCTGCCTAATATGTATGCCCTTATCCGATTTTTCACTTGAATTGAGATGGATGTTCATAGCATGCTCCCATTTGTCTTAAATAAAGCAAAGAAATGCTCTAGCACATCTTGGTTTTAATCTGTAAGTCATTATATATGATATGCAATATTTTTCTTTTAACATTTCATACAAATTTAGCAGTGACCTTGAAGACATAATCAGTCCTTTCTGAAATGGCAATAATCTATCATACCCACAAACTTTCATTGATTCAACAGTATTTATCATTTCCTTCAAAACAGAATTTTGTGTTTGCAACTGCACACCATAAGCATTCCGTGAGTGCTTTTTATCGTTAGGAGCCTTAGAATTAAATAAATCGAACCAAGAATCAAACAACGCAATGAATTTGCTTGTGCTAGCCCAATCTTTGCTGCTAAGTAGCCCCTTTTCTCCAAAAAAATTTAAAGATTTGGCAGTTGTTTCGAGATTAACTGAACTGCTAATTTAACATTCATCCTCTTTGCTTTTGAAACATTAACATGATTTTCTGAAAGTTTATAGGCAGTTTTTAAATCATTACAACTTCTTTTGATAATCTCACGCACACACTCACTATTAATATTTTTATCATTTACTTTAAATCCTTTATCAAGAAAATGATTCCTCGCAAGTTTGATCAGGTGCGGTGCATCTGCAAAAATATGTATTCGTCTGTCGGAATCAGCTGGATTCGTGAAAAACGGATGATCTGTGTCTGCACCTAAGGACTTGTGCAGCTTAACATTACTGGCTTCCAGATCACTGACAATGGCAACAACGTGAAATCCTGTGGACTCTACACTCGTTATCAAACTAAATAAAATATTTTTGGTAATTTTCTGATCAAAATTATAGTAGATGATTTGTTTCAAGAACTTACTAACCCCTAATCATAACACACTGAACTTTACTTTTGGGTGAATAGAGAGTATCAGTTCCTTGTCATAGGTCCACTCATAAGCAACACTCATTTCATCAAATGACATAACACACAAGCGATTCATTTCTGTCATTGTCTTTGCCTTATGGCGTAGAGGCATTAGCACTGATGTTAATATTCCTGGTTCTACGTTGATCTTGGAAACCCAGCGGTGCAATGTTGAAATAGATGGATAGGGAAATTCCATTTTATTACGTAAATATCTATATGCTTTGGGGCTTAAGTATCGCAGGGCCAATGCACCACTAATATCATCTTCACACCAGTGCTTAACAGGAATCCCAGTTAAAAAGAAGCGAACTTGAGAGGGAGAAAAATACTTGCTTAAATTGCTTCTTGCAAGAGACGTAGCATTGAATTCTACTGTAGCTATTTTTCTTGTAAGGAAGACCGTTCTATCTCCCACTTTTTTTTTCTTTGAGAAGAGCATCCCTCTCTGATTTGACTTCTTGTAGCTCTTGCTGCAATTTGTCTATGGTGGCAACTCGTGGTTCTTCATGCGCATTTTCTTGCAGTTCATTGACAGTAGGTGAACACTCAATGTCATGAATAAATCTTTTCATACCTCTCTTCACAGCTCTGAACTCGGCTTGTAGATACATTATTTCCTGTAATATTTACAACTGATATTACTACAAAGGCAAAACAAAACAAGTTTTAACTGGTGACTTACGTTCAACTGAAAACAACTTATCTCATTACCAGTATGGTCAGGCCTAATCTTATAGTTGGTAGCATCCGGTGAACGGGGCAAGGAACAATGGAAATATTGGCGAGGTATTATAAGAGGATTAACAAGGTCAAGCATTTACCCTCCAAAGGAAACTTTGGTATTTTAATTCCTTACTTCAAAACAATACGAAAATCTGAACTTACCCTCTGAAGTAGGCAGATGTAGTGTTGGTATTGCATCACTGTTTAACCGTACAAGATGTCTTGGTATTGGGATTCCAAGTAATTCATATTTAAGGTTCCTTGCATAATCACTTGATTCAAAATGCAAGCTTCAAATCCTCGAAGAATCCGCATTAAATTTGTCTTTCTCTTGCACAGATGAATCCATTTCTTTCGAGTTCATTTTTAGGAAATGTATGAAAAGTAAGATCAGTATTTCGATCTGAATTGGAGTTGCATCCATACAGTGCACAAATATTCGGCATAGTTTTGCAATGACAAAAATACACGTAAATACACAATACAACGCTCCAATCACATTGACACTTCCTTTCTCCTACAGTTCCTTGACCTGACTAGCAGGTAAATAACCCATCCGTTCGCGCTGTGACGTCATGCGCGAAGTTGGTCGAATTTTGGGCCAGTTGTGAACAGACCTTCTCTTTCTTAGACCATGCTCTAGACCTTGGGTAAAATGACCAAAATGTTCTTAACTGCGAACGATATAGGCCGGGAGAAACCACCTGTCCACCCGCCTTGACATTCAGTTTGACTATAGATGCTGTCAGTATCGGTGCCGATTCCAAAGATATGCTGTTGCCACGAAGCACATCTTGCTCATCATCATGCATAACAATCCCTTAATAAGCCTCAAGTCACTGATGAACAGTTGGATAATAATTCAATATGGTCTAAAATCATTTTATAAGTCAATAAGAATTTTAGTTTTGGATCAGGATATCCAACTAAGTTTTCATATAAAATGATTAGCCTAAACTACGCATGCAAACACTGAATCCAAGGAAACCAGTTTAACGATTCGAGTTTACCAGAAATATGCCATCAGGGGATTTGAGTTTCATAATGTATGATTCTGCCTGCTTCAAAAAATCCTGAATCAAAACTTTATTCTTGTCTTGAATTGGACTTTTAAAAACTTCGGAATATAGACTTCTGGAATTCATTACATCAAACTACTTGTTGTAAATCGTAATGAATTTAATTTTCACTTTGCATTCATTAAATTTACTAAGATTGTTATCTACACAAAATTGCAGAGATTTTGCTACTGATTCACATACTATAGTACGACCATTTTAGGAAGAGACTCTGCCCCTCTTGACAGAGACAGTGCGGTGTTGCCTCTTCTTCGATGTCCTTTTAATCCTACATCTGTCAAGAGAAGCCGATTACCTTTGGGAATACCTAATCTCGTCTTAAATTGACCTTGTAAATCCTGGATTAACATTCTGACTTCAAGCTCTCATTGCTTGCGGATGTTATCAAGCACGTGTACTATAATAGAGAGTTCTGAATGAAGTTTTGTTGTCCCACTTAAATTTTAGATATGAAAATGATAGATGCAGGAAATTTGGAAACCTAGATGCGCTTTCATTTTCAGTTTTGTTTATTTGGATGCTGTACTGAGCAGTGCTCTTGAGTTACGTAATCTACTATAGTTTTTTTTTATTACTGTTCCTTTGCTGTTATCGAAGTCATATAATTGTGATACAGTTTGGAGCTTTTGAATTGTTTTCTTTCGTGCATGCCGTAATCCGTCTTTACCTCCTTGCTGTATCGAGGTTTGAATTTTCACTGTACAGCTATAAAATAGCTCATAATAAACATTCTTTCAGTATTGTTACACCCACTATATATATATATATACACACATATATATATATATATATATATATATATATATATATATATATATATATATTATATATTATATATATATATATATATATATATATATATATATATATATATATATATATATGTATATATATGTATATATATATATGTATATATATATATATATATATATATATATATATATATATATATATATATATATATATATATATATATATATATATATATATATATATATATATATATATATATATATATATATATATATATATATATATATATATATATATATATATATATAGAAATCATCAACACACAATCACGTGTGGAACAGAAATAAATTTCTGACTCACGTCGGGATCGAACCCAGGTCTCTCAGGTGGAAAGCAAGGGCGTTATCCACTAGGCCATACAAGTCTAAAAGAAGTTGGAACCTGAGAGCAACTGCACCCAAGGAATTACCTGGGCAAGCTAACTGCTTGCATACCAGCGAGTTTTCCCCAACTTCCCGACTCAGCAATGACCTAATAGACAACATTTCATTCGAATTATCCTTCTGAGTGAATAAGATAGACGTGAGTCAGAAATTTACTTTATATATATATATATATATATATATATATATATCACACATTACCACAGGTGAAAAATAAGAAACGGGGTGTAGGTCCTGACCGGTTTCGACTTTATTTCCAAGCCATTGACGAAGGGAACAGTGGTATATTTGTACATGTTAGTGAGAACAATCATGCTATCAACTGGGAAGGGGCAAAAGGATTGTATATTCTAATAATGCACTGGAAAGGAACATCATTGAATCTAGCTTCATAAAAGAAAGTTACAACCATAATATGAATATCAGTCATGGGATGTATAAACTTGATCCTTTAATATCAAAAGAAATTTGTAAATTGTTTAAACTTTAAGGTAGGCAGTAGAGATATATGAAAAATAGGATTATCATATTTGTAAACACAGTACGAGGGTAGTAAGGTTAATGAGTTTCCAAACCTGCCTCCATGACACCTGTCAGGTGTGGATCTGAGGTGGGTATGGTCTGTTTATCAGCAATGTCCCCTGAGAGTCTATTGTGATTTTTAGCCAAATGAGTTTTAAAGGCCACTCCCTACCTCGACACCGGCCTGAGTGGGGATATGGAGCCTCTAACGGTTGTGTATGTTCGTCAGTACTGTTCTTGCAGTATATATATTTGTGACTTCTCATACTCTGTATTAGTCCTTCGTCAATGGCTTGGAAATAAAGTCGAAACCGGTCAGGACCTACACCCGCTTCTTATTTTTCACCTGTGGTAATGTGTGATAAATGAATCACGTACAAAGTGATAATAATCATATATATATATATATATATATATATATATATTGGGTGTAACAATATTTAAAGGATATTTATTATGAGCTATTTTATAGCTGTACAGTGAAAATTCAACCTTGATACAGCAAGGGGGTAAAGACGGATTACGGCATGTACGAAAGAAAACAATTCAAAAGCTCCAAACTATATCACAATTATATATATATTCTACATTTACACAGTATTAGATTTACCTGTGATTTTAAAGTACTGTCATTTAATACTCATCATTGCTGGGGCATTTCTGTTATATGTAGATTTTTAAAGATATTTCTGCCACTTTCTGTCGAAAAAATAGATCTATATTTCAATTTATATCAATTTCAGTGTTCAATAGGATATCACACAACAAGGGAAAGCAATAAATTTATTTACAATCGAAGTATGAGAAGACATTACTTATGAAGAATCCTCGTCAGAGGATGCTAAATCGATAACAAAAGAATCTATATATTTATCAATGCAAACATCTCTTGAAGCGTCATCTCTTTGTAGATCTTCGGCATGTCCCACAGCATTAGCCCAGTTGTCAGAGGAAATCGATTCAATTGCTTCTTTGACCAAAGGAAGCAGGTCTGATTTTTTAAAATTATTCTTCTTTGCCACGTATGATTTCACCTGTGCCCATATCAGTTCTGTTGCATTATACTGGCAGTGATATGGAGGCAGCCTAACCACTTTATGTCCATGATCTCTTGCGAGTCTGTCAATCACGTAATCATTTTCTTTACATGAATGTCTTTGCAACTTTACTAATTCGATCAGTTCACATTTATTTATATTATCTAAATTGACGCCCTTTTTTATTAGCCAGTCTTTAATTTCATCCTTTTTGGCAGACATTGTCGGAGGTTTATTAATTCGAACTGAATGATAAGAAGCGTTATCCAACACTATGATGGCAGATGGCCCTATATTGGGAAGAAGCTGGGTTTTAAACCATTTTTCAAACACTGCAGAATTCATCTGTTGGTGATAATCTCCATTTTTAGCTTCAAATATCAAATCTGCATGCGGAACAAATCCTTTTTGGGAGCCAGCATACAAAATTATAAGTCGACTTCCTTTACCAGTGAATGGTTTGACTCCTGTGGCTTTTACAAATTCTGAATCAGTCCAACAAGAGCTGACGGTATAATTTTGATTCACCCAAGTTTCATCGACATAAATCACGGATTTATATCCATCCTCTCGAACTTTTTTCATTGTCCGTAGAAATTTCGTCCGAGCACTGACCACATCTGTTCGTTCCATGAGAAATTTTTTTCCATTCACCTTTCCGTATCTAAACCCAATTTGTTTTAATATTTTCCGTAATGATTCCTTGCATCCACTGAATCCTATATTTTTTTTTAAATGCGGACAAAATTTTTTCAAGTGTGGGAATTTCCTCTCTCAGGTAGAAATTTAGCACTGTCCTTCGTAAAGCATACTTATCGAAGTCATCTAAGTTTGTCACCGGTTTTGATCTTGAGCGTTTTTTCTGTGGGAAAACAGGAGTTTCATATTCTTCCGTCTCTTCAGCTTCTTTAACGATACGATGAATAGTCGATTTACTTAGCTTCGTTGCTTCAGTAGCACGTAAAACTGCTTTTGAAACGTTGTGTAAGGGACCGTTGTTCTTTTTTTCAGCGATGAAGTACTTGTAAACGTTCCAAGCTATTTCTGGGGATGCTCCAGGCAGAACTCGTCTTGGAGAGTTTTCCATGATCGGCTGTGCTCAAGCTTGTTTCGTATAGAAATGGCTTAGTTCACTATAACTAAACCCATCTGAGAGGAGTGTAAGATTTCTGAAACTCTAGGTGACCAAACAATGACCCATTAAAGGTAGAAACTTAAGAGAATACTCCTTCATTATTTCTCGGATTAAACGGCTTAACCATCCCGAAAATGACCTGCCTTAAGCTGACAGGAATTATTGGCAGCGTCTGTAAAAACATATGCCACGTTTCTAAATTACATTAACATGGACGATGATTTATGAACGAAATAAATTTCAGCGGGAGGGTATACATGTCCGAAAATACCTAACACTTCATTCTTATTGCAATAAACACAATCGTTTTCTCTTGACAGGTTTAGAATTAAAAGGACGTCGAAGAAGTGGCATCAATGTACTGTCTCTGTCAGTGAGGAAAAGTCTCTTCCTAAAATGGTCGTACTATAACTGAGCTGCCAAATTCACTTTCATTTTCATTTTGATCCATGCTGTATGCTGGAATCTAAGTTTATTGCCAAAATGCAAACCCTTGTTTACCTGCAATTTATGTAATTTCTCTTTGTAATCCCATTTAATCAGGCTAGATTCTCCATCTACGAATTGTTTTTCTCCAAACACATTTCTGCCTAATTTCAGCAGCTGGCATGGATGTGGAAATGCAGTCTTTCAATTATCAGGAGCTAAGATGCATCCGAATTCCTTGAATATTGCAGCATTTGTTGTTAAACCATCAAAAGTCAAATATATTACTTTAACACCTACAGGATGAAGTTTGGGATTAAAAGACTCCAACTCTTTTCTGGTTAATCGGATCGCTTAAAAGTTCTCAAGGCCAGGCCAGGCCTTGATCTGGGATTTTTATATTTCAGCTTGATCTTTATCTTGGAGGATCTTTTCTTCTTTAAGAAACCGATTTAAATAGATTTAAAACACTGTCGTATCCTTACAGTAAGCGCAAATCGTGGGCTCTTAGTTTCCTTTTTAATGGTTCTTTTTTCTGTGGCAAGAATGATAATTTAGTGGTTCTTGACAACCACATTTATTGTGACATAACATGAGATGTATACTATTTGCATACAAGTTTTTTTTTTTTCATTCAAATACGAAGTGTATGCGTATCATCGGTAACAAGTCCGAGATTGTTTTGCCCTAGTAGCGGGGCGTGGCTCGACTTCTCAGATCTTGACCCATGCCGCCTCCATACTACATTTCCTCCAAGGGCCGTGGCACAGCGCCTTGGCCCCTCGAGTAGGACACCTTGACGAGGTGAGGGGCTAAGGGACCCTGGCCTTTGGGCCCGGGTCCTGACGAATCATCCTACATAGTTTTTGGTTTTAAATGGCGTGGACATTTCCACATTCGCAAAATTTTACTGCTTAGGTGAGTCTGAGAAGGGATCGTTTTTGGAAGGGGTTCGCATTGAAGCTAATTGTGGGAGTTGTGGTGGTTGAGTCGCCACCCGAGATAGTTTGGACCTAAGAGATGGTGATGGGATTTTTCCACTGCTATCTTGAGGGCGGAACCATCTCTGGGGATCAGCCCATCGGAATCCAGGGGCTGGTTTTTGGAGGTGGGACTCCTGGCTTTTGTCCGAAGCCCACCAGTACGGTTGGAGTGGGGAGTCAGTCCCCATTAGTGGGGGCAGAACTCCCAGCAGGCGGATTGGCTTATACCTGGGCCACTGCAAGCGTACTGGTGCTATCCTGAAAGGGTAGGGTATGGGGTGGACTGTTGGGAGTCAACTCTCACTTGTGCCATTGGTGGAGAATGCGAATATCTGACTGATCTACGATACTTTCTTGATATGACCAAGCAGTTTTGGGTGGGTGGATGAACCAGTTTGTGTGTGGTGGTCTGATGTGTGCATGCTTGGCATCTTGGGGTCTCTTCGTGGGCTTTGGGAGTGTGTTGGGGTGGGAAGCTGAGCAGTAGAGCTGCCCAGTTTGTCCTTTTGATATGCTGTCGGGGTCTGTGCGGGGCTCTTGGGTGTCGGGTGTGCACTTTTTGGACCTTTGCATGTGGACTGGTTTAAACTTATGGATTTGGCTTTTAGTTCTCCATCCCTGGATCTGACGACTTAACGGCACTGGCAACGACTTCTGGCATGAACATGGATACGGGCTTGGCTGTTGGACAGAACCAAACACTGAGACACCAGGGTGTTAATAAATCTGGTGGATTTGATTCAAATAATAGGGTCCTTTATTGCACTAATGTAAACTTATCATTAGATTACGAATGTTTATACAGTGTAGTGAAGCAATTCGGCAAAGTGGAAAGAATTAAATTAATTCTAGAAAAGATAAGCAGTCATTTTGTGCTTTTATCAAATTTTCCTCTCCCTTGGAAGCTAGTGAGGCACAACAAAGACTCCATGGCCACATTCTGAATGACTCAGTTGTCAGCACGAAAGTGTTTTCAGTGAAAAACTTGAATGATGAGCCATTTGACTTTGTTCCAAAGGCTGAAGAACATGGACCAGTCCCATGTACCAGAGCTCTTCCTCCCCTCTATGGCATGTTGCTATCTACAAGGAGGGAGGGAAAATTTGATAAAAGCTGCTGACTGCATTGAGAGCAAGGTTGGTTCCATTCCCATTGGAAATTTGAAACGGTATGGAAAGAATCTTCTAATAAAAGCTGGAAATGAGACTCAAGCAGTTCTGTTAGCTAACTTTAAACCTCCTGAAAGTGGAAATATTGAATCTATTTCATCTCACAGATTCTTTAATACACTGAAAGGAGTAGTTTACTCAAAAGATCTGCATGTTTTTAAAGAGGAGGAGATTCTCCATCGATGCCCTCCTTGTGTATCTCATGTAAAAAAACTGGGTGGTGATGCAGCTATCCTTTTAACCTTCTCCTCCATTACCTACCTGATACCATCATTGTTGGCCATGAGAGGATGCAGGTTAAAAAATATAAAAGAAGTCCTAGACAGTGTCGCAAATGCTTTGAATATGGCCACATTCAAAACTCTTGCGATAACAATAAAAGATGTCCTGTGTGCTCTGCAGAGCACGATAATTTTGATGATTGCAAAGCAGCCCGATACTGTTTTCTTTGCAAGGGTGATCACACACCAAACTCTAGGGCTTGTCCCAGATATAAATTTGAACAAGACGTGTTGGCAGTGGCAGATAATGAACATATTAGCATTAGTGAAGCAAAGCGCACGGTAATGGGGGCAAACAAAAGTGCCAACACTACGTATGCTTCTGTAATAAAACTTATGAAAACTTCCAACAATGTAAGGCCACCAATAACTGTGTCTGATGGAAGATATCACAAACCTGGTATTTCTCGAACCATAAATAATAATGAAAATCTCCAAACTGGTGAGAAACTTTCGTCGGCAAGTGCTTTGAAGTCCAGTAGCAAAAATTGTACTTCCAAAAGCACAGAAAATTTATCTTCCACCACATCCACAGCTGTCGATTCATCTCCAAAAATAAGGGTGCCAAAATATTCTGAAAATACTTCAAACCAAAATAAGCTAAAGGAACAATCCCAATTAGATAGAGCTAGTTCAGAGCCATCAATCGCCACAGCCACAAACAAAAATAATAATAAAACTACGGTTGCAACTACCAAGAAACGCACAAGAAATAGTTCCCAAATAATTATAATTTTATAATAAAAACTTCAAATGGGTTCAGTGTTTTGGAAGACATCTCTCCTCCTAGAAAGATGGTTCCAAAAGTAGTCTCAGAACAAAAACATCCGAGCTCAATTCAGTCTTGCCGCCTAAGACAAATAGGATTAGTGGTGCACAGAACCACAGCAATAATTCTGAACATCAGGTTCATAATAAAAATATGAAGATCAACCAAAGACCCTGAACACCAATTCAGATGAAAAGGGATTAAGAAAACAATCTCTTATAAAGGAGAATTTCCACTCCATTTAGGAACAGTACTTCCTCCAAGGAGTGGGAAGTAGCACATTTTACCACCTTAGCATTCTTGCTCGATATTCTTCAGTGGAACTGTAAAGGTCTCAGAGCCCGTACAGAAGACCTTAAAGTTTTAATGCATGAATTTAATCCAGGGATTATATGCCTACAGGAAACAATGTTAGCAACTCTGTTTATAATCCTGGACTAAATTATTCAATATTTAAATCATATCCCCAATTGGTGATCGTGCCCATGGAGGTGCTGCAATTATTATTAATAAATGTCTACAGCACTCCACAATACAATTAAATACAACACTACAAGCTGTCGCTATTTCAGTCATTTTGGAAAAGAGGATAACAATCTGCTCCTTATACCTTCCACCAGACCTTGATTTTAACATTGGAGATATTCAGTCGTTAATTGACCAACTTCCAGCTCCTTTACTTCTGCTAGGTGATTTTAATGCCTACAACCCCTTTGGGGAAGTCGGTTTTAGATAGTAAAGGGAAATTAATCGAAGACCTTATTGACAGGAATGATGTTACCCTGTATAATAATGGGTCAATGACTTTCCACAACATTCACGATAATCATTTCTCTGCACTGGACCTTAGTATTTCTTCAACTAGTATCCACCTTGATTTTAATTGGTCTGTTAATGAAGATTTAAATGGAAGTGATCACTACCCGATCCATTTGAAATATGCTCTGAATGCTCCATCTGAAGTTTTACCTAAGTGGAAGGTAGAGGACGCAGACTGGGATAAATTTAGTAAGGGTGTCAATCTAGATTGGGAGTTTGAGTCCTTTCATTCTCATCTAGATGCCTATGATTATTTTATTGAATCTACTTTGAAGAGTGCTGAAAGCTCGATTCCAAAAACAAAAGGCAAACCTCGTAGACCTGCAGTTCCCTGGTGGAATAAGACATGTGGTATTCTGAGAAAAGTGACTAGGAAATGCTACAGACGTTACAAAACTAGTGGCTCCCCTCAGTCTAAATTAATCTACAAACGTGCTTTAGCCAAGCAGCGCTTTTATAAGAAAGCCAAAAGAGAATGTTGGCTTTACTATATTAATGGAATAAACTCCAAGACCCCACTAAGAGTGGTGTGGCGCAAAATAAGGAAACTGAGTGGAAAATTTGTAGCGTCACCATTGCCCTCATTAAAAATAAATGACACTCTAATCACAGAGCCCACTGAAGTTGCCAATGAGCTAGGAAAACACTTTTCTAAAGTTTCCAGCCCTAACAATTATTGTCCAGAATTTCAAAGAATTAGGAATTCTGAAATGTGTCTGAAGTTTGATTCGGGAAAATCTGAACCATACAACTACAAATTTTCCCTAAGAGAACTTCGTGAGGCGCTCTCCTCAAGTGAATCCACAGCTCCAGGTGAGGATACAATCATATATGAAATGCTGAAACACCTCCCAGATGATGCCAAAAATATTTACTGAAGATTATAAACAAAATATGGGAAACTGGAATTTTACCCAAGGACTGGAAAGTATCCATAATTGTCCCCGTTAAAAAGCCTAATAAAGATGCTTCCCAAGCCACCAGCTATAGACCAATAGCTCTTACCAGCTGTGTATGTAAGCTGATGGAGAAAATGATAAATACTAGACTGGTTTGGCACCTGGAGACCAAAGGATTACTATCGCCATTTCAATTTGGTTTCAGAAAAACCGCTCCACCCTTGATCCCTTGCTGAGGCTGACCAACCAAATCCAGCAAGGATTCGCCAAAAAGTGTCAGACCATTGGCATATATTTTTTGACTTGGAGAAAGCATATGACACTACCTGGAGAATTGGCATCATGAAACAATTGCACAAGATGGGCATATGTGGAAGAATGGTCAGGTTTATATATTCCTTTTTATCAGACAGACTTTTTAGAGTAAGAGTGGGAAACTCCTTCTCCCAACCTTTTATGCAGGAGGAAGGAGTTCCCAAGGAAGCGTTTTAAGTGTAACACTTTTTCAGTGGCAATAAATAGTGTGATTGAAAAATCTCGCCCCTGTTAAATGCTCGCTTTTTGTCGATGACCTTGCAATATACTGCACAGGATATGATTCCTTGTCCGTATGTAAACATTTGCAAAGGTCTATTAATGCTATTACTAAGTGGGCTGATGAGAATGGTTTCAAATTCTCCTCTTCCAAAACAGTTGCAGTAAGATTCACTAGGTGCCGGCGTGTGGAAGAGGTTCCCACACTTAGTTTAAAAGGGTCCATCCTTCCTTACGAGAGTGAAGTTAAATTTCTGGGGATGACTATTGACCATAAATTAACATGGGCTAGCCACATAAATGCCCTAAAGTTTAATGTTAAACAATCTATGAATATTTTAAAGGTTGTCTCTGGATTTAGTTGGGGGCTGATAAGAAATCCCTTCTGAGGCTATATGACTCTCTGTGTCGATCTAAGCTAGACTATGGCTGTCAGATTTATTCCTCAGCCTGTACAACCAAGCTAAAAAAGAACTGGATGTTGTACACAACATGGGGTTGAGAATATGCTCAGGGCTTTTAGAACTTCGCCTGTTGAAAGCATTTATGTCGACACAGATCATTTACCCCTTGATCTAAGAAGGCAAGAGCTAGGGTTGCGATACATGGCTAGAATGAAAAGTGCTCCCAAAAATCCCTCCTTTCAAGCACTAAAGGAAACAGACTCTCGAAGTTTTTCTGGTACAAGAGCTTCTAAACCATTCCAAATTCGACTGAATGAGGATGTTAGGAACAATCACCTTAAATCCCAGAAAGGCCTGGAAGTAGAATATCCTGTAAATCCTCCATGGCTTATCCCAGAAGCATCAATATGTAAGAAACTGTTTAATAAAAAAGGACTGCACTGTAGAAGAGATTAGGGAAAATTCTTAGAGCACGATGTTACCCATACTAATTTTACAAAAATTTATACAGATGGATCTAAGTCAGATAGTGGTGTTGGTTGCGCTGTTATCCTTGGTGATACAGCGACACAGCTAAATTACCTGACTCTGCATCAATATTTACTGCCGAATTAACAGCCGTAGTGTCTGCCCTAGATTTAGTTTTTCAAAGTAGTGACTCTAATTTTGTCATATACTCAGACTCTAGAAGCACCTTAGAAGCTATTAAAAATTTAATAGCTTTCATCCATTAATTCAAAAAGTTCAGGAGTGGCTTTTTCGTATATATTGTCGACGTAAATCAGTCTCTTTCTGTTGGGTCCCTTCACGTGGGGATTCGTGGAAACGAGATGGCAGATAGGAAGCGAAAGCTGCTAGTATTTTATCAGAAACCTCTTTTTAGAAAAGTGCCTCATACAGATCTAAAAGGTCCCATTAGATCTTATGTTTTAGTAAATGGCAAGAAAGGTGGACTTCTCTCCTTCTTGCCAATAATAAGAAATATAGAAATATTAGGGATAATGTACTACCGTGGTCTTCGTCATTCCAGCTTGACAGACGAACAGAGGTTATTTTAACGAGATTAAGGATTGGGCACACTCGTCTGACCCATCAGTTTATTTTTGAAGGAAGCAGCCCTCCAGAGTGTGCTTACTGTGACGAGACACTAACAGTGGAGCACATTCTGGTGGTCTGCCCCAGATATTTTAACCAAAGAGACAGATATTTTCAGGTAAATCCCTGTCTGATATTTTGGGAGATGAAGCAGATATTTCTGCTATAATCTCTTTTTAAAGTGTATTAAAATTTTTAACGATATTTAATTTTATTTAATAATTTATTACATCACGTAGAATTTTAATGACATTAATTTTTTTTTATGTATATAGCACATCATTCATTAAACTTCATAATTTTTATTTATTGGTCACATCACTTCATTTTATTTATTAATCATTTCCTTCATGAATTCATAACTTTAACATAATTTATTTTCTTTCCATTACGGCGCTGAATGGCCTTGTTGGCCCCAGTGCCTGGGCTTTTGCCCTAAATATCATACATCCATCCATCATACAGCGCCTTGGCTACTGTTGTACCAGGATTAATAGAGTAGCCTAGAGGGTTAGACCACGGCCACTGAGATGGAATGGCACCTTCACGAAGTTGTGGCATTTTCAGTTTTGTAGTTGAAGTTGTGCCAGTATTTTTGTCATAACAGGATTTTTCCCATATAATATCCTCTGGCACAAAATGTAAACTGCAAACCTGAAAACAGATTTGCAGTATATTAAAACTATTGCCCATTAACAAATATTGAAGTGTCCGAATATCACAAATAAATACATCATAGTGATTAATGCAAATGTAGCTGTATGTTCATGATCCTCAACCTACGCATATTGATTTTAATAGCAAAACACTACACCAATATTCCACAAACTATATTATAATTTCAATAGTAATGAGGTAAATGTCAAGTGTATTTTTATACTCACTTTGCTATATTTCGTTGGGGTGTAGCTTTCTCGTTTTATGGCTCGTATCCATTTTGCTGCGAGTTCTTCGTTCTTGGGGAAAGAAAATATGCTGACTTTGGGCCCTGTCTCGTAATTCCCCTTGCAATTTGGGACAACATAATGATAAGGCATCGTCGCAGAAACACTCGCAAACTTATGTTTACTATCAATATCCCTTTTGTTCTACAAATAACGCAAAAAAGATGGTAATTCACTCGAAAAAAATCAGCGGTGTGACCCCTTCTGAATTTAGATGAGTACTAAGGCCTTCTCTCTCTCTGTTTGTGACGTCACTGGTCGGCGACCATAGAAGAAAACCAGGAAAACAAGGAAATGAAGGGTCACTGCAGGAAATGTTTGCCCACACACATTCTCTCTCCAGGAAAACAAGGAAATGAAGGGTCACTCTCTCTCTCTCTCTCTCTCTCTTCTCTTTTTCACAACCTTAGGTGAGAGAGGCCCCGTTAATCTCCAGGTACTGCTGAATTAAAGGATTGAATAACCCTCCATGTCTTTTTTATATATATATATATATATATATATATATATATATATATATATATATATATATATATATATATATATATATATATATATATATATATATATATATATATATATGGTATTTCTAAGTAATGCAGACACGGCTGCTTTTACCTTGGAAATTGGTTTTCCCTACAGTTTTAGTGCCTTTGATGAAGAAGCAGCAGTTTTCTTGTGGGGGTCAACTGTTATTTACATCCTACCTCTACCCAACAGTGATGGGGGACTTTGGGATTGCGGGGTACGGGGTGGGAGACATACGTAAACATGTTTGTGTTCTGGTAAAGACCGAAAATACGCCACCTTCAGGGAGCCATATGATTCACGGGAGGGAGAGGTTGTGGGCAGGTGGATTACTCGGGGTGGTGGGTGCACAAGGTATGTGTTGGTATGAGTGGGTGGGGGTTGACTGACAGGTAGAGTCGGACATAAATAACAGCATCACAAGTCTGCCACTTCAACATCAAAAACACTAAAACTGTAGGAAAAACCAATTTCCAAGGTAAAAGCAGCCGTGTCCCCAATACTTGATTGCGAAACTCAAAAGTTGTATGGAGCGGGGTGGTAGGGGTGACGTCCGAGAGTTGCCGGACAGGGGATGTGCAAGTGACGTCATGAAATGGACATGAAATGACTTGGTACCAGACGTCTGCCTTGTAAATACGGATACCAACAGACATTGATTATGAAACACATAAAACCGTATCGTGGAAATAAATCAGAAAAGTACAGAAACTGACCTTAAAGGGGTGGAGGGTATAGATCCGCCACTGCCTTAAGGAACGCGTGAAACCTGGTTTTCGGGTCCTCAAAATGAATTTTAAAATAGGCCACTGACAGGTAGCCAACAAAGTTGTACTTTCTGCGTCCGTACCTGGGTGTTGTGTCACGAAGCTCCCTCCACCGCCTTTCGATGGTGTTGGTATGGGTACCGCCACTGGATCTATGAAATTCATAGTGATTAACTTTTAAGTGGATGTAGCCTTCATGACTTAAACAATCATATGCTTTCCAGCAGTCCGATACGATTGTGGTCCCCGGCACAATATAATCTTTGATCACTGATATTAGAGTTTCGCTGTTACTACTTTCAACGGGAAGAACGAAAAATTGTCTGGTTTCACGGCATATACCACCAGAGACCCACTGCCCCTCTATGACCCTCCCAACGTTATAATTTCTCTTGCCAAATTTAGCTTCATCTATTTCTACTGTTGTGCTGGGGCCTCCTATTTTCTGTTTCTGATTAAACCACCAATTTACAATTACTTCCCTTGAAAAGCTACACCAGACATTAATGGCTGCATCACTTAAATTCAGTTCAGTCCTAACAACTTTGTAAGTAAACAAATTGCTAGTGAACAGATAACAAAATATCAACACAGTTTCAATATCCAGTCTCGAACCAGAAAACCAGGTGCCCTTTAAGAGAGACTTGGTGTAATTACACTTTTTTCTGCCTTTTTTCAGGCCAGGGGTGTAAGTCTTATTACACCTAAAAGCCTTCTTGTTGAGGTCAAGATGGCACTCTTTATGGCAATGCCCACAGAAAACTTGCTTCCTTAACAGGCCGTGATCTTGATAGAGTTTCACTAAACGTTTGTACTGTCCAGCGTAATACAACACAAAATCCTTATAGCTGAGGTAGCAATTATCACACATCTGGGGAAGGGTAAACCTGTTGATAGGTTCAGAAGACCTGGAAGTAGAAGGAACGGCTGCAGACATGGTACGGACTTAAGTGATGGAGGTGGAAGCCGGAAGGTGACAGAGGGAAGCCGTGACAAAATTTTGGAACGAAAGAGGCCCAGGCCAGTGGGGTGGGGGGTGAATATATAGGCTTGTGATTGGTGGAACATAACATAACTTTAAAGGTTTCATGAGAATTTATGAAATGCATACAAAATCTTTCTTCTTTCAGGACAAGGTATGAGCATCAGTAAAATGTTTGACAGAAAAGGTGTGGTAGAACGGCGGTACGCACCTTATCCCCACTGGACAAGATTCTTGGCAAGATAGTATGTTCTTTTAGGTTACTTAGTACGTGACAGGGTTAGGGTTTCCCTCAGGTGAAAGGTAAAGTATAGGCCTTATCCACTTTTGACAAGATTACTGCAAGCACGTATGTTCTGGCAAGTGGTAATATTGCGCTGTGCGCGCCCACCACAGGGGCCACAGTAGGCTAGCAATCAAGTAATTAGCACTCATCAATAACCATGGTTAATGACAGCAGGGGTATGCGGACGTTAAAAACCGTTTACCAAAAGTAAACCGTGCCTAATGTTGATGATGCCTTTGATAGAAGGGAGGAGAAGGTGCACCAGGCAACCAACCGCTTAATGCAGGGATACGTTAAGAAAGAACAAGGCTATCAACCACTCAAACGAACTGACAGGCTACAGCATAGTGGTGTTCGTTTAAGTAAACCCTGAAATATTGACTGAAGGGAGAAAAAACGGTAGTAACGAAAAAGAGAAGTAAAAACATCATAGGAAATGTAATAGAAACATAACCGGTCTACAGAAAAGTAACATTATAACACCGAAAAAGAGATGTTTTGTCATGATTGTATATAGCTTTATGAAATGATGCTATGTACACAGACGGAGGGAAAGAAACGCAAGGAAGAGAAGTGAGAGATAAAATGATAATAAGGAAACAGTGAAATACAACCACTGTAAGAAATGTAATGAAAACACAACCGTTTTAGGAAAACATAACGTTCTTACACGGGAAAAGAGCCAAAAGCCCCAATATGACGTCATGAAACCCCCACTTTCACGCCATAAACAAGTAGGTATCGAATTGTCTTCAATTTTTTGGCGTAAAGCTCCCTTACAACATCCCGCATGCGCAATAGCTTAGAGGAGAAAAGTAGTAGTAGTTGGAGAAGTTTGCCTTTGCACCGGCTACCGGTGTCGGTGTATTTGTCGTAGGAAATCCATAACAGCATGCTAAAACCTCCTCACAGTGTTTTACCCCACCCATAACCCCTGCTTTCCCATCAGTCCCCCTTACTGTAGGATAGAGTTGTCGCCGTGTTTCCCCCACCCAAAACCCCGGATTCCCATCGGGGTCCCCCTTACCGTAGGGTAGAGTTCAAAGGTAAATTGTAAGTTAATTACAGCCAACTGCCAAAAATTAACGTTAAATTGTTAATAAGCATCCAAAATACTATAAGAAACTGCCATTTCTCGCTAAATCTGTACATAAA
>NC_089770.1:32359428-32364428 GCF_040412425.1 Macrobrachium rosenbergii | reverse complement strand
CAAACAGCTGACCACTATCACCTCTTTCATTCTTGGGGTTTTTGTCTAATACCTTTTTTAAAAACAACATTTTGGCAATGGATCACAAACTAGGATAAGAGGGACATAAATACAGTTTCAAACGATGCAGCAAGAGTGAATACATATACTCTGTATTGGGAGCAGTTTCAGAACACCAAGGAAGACGCCACTGGGAACACAAATCTTAGCTAACTTGATATTTTGAATTTAGGACTGAACTACAACCAAAGTTCGTTGACCATCCAGTATATATAGGGATATTCACAGGTGGATGAATGTCGTCATCAGTCAGTTCTACTTATGCTGGGTTTAAAACTATTACTTCCGAATATTCTTGAAATTTCTGATCAGTAAGAAAAAGCAAAATCTGTTTTATTCTCCCCTTGGAACCTACCCCTCCAGCCAGTAGCCCTCCAAACCTGTGAATCATCATGGTCCCAGAGGAGACGCTCCCACCAGTCAGTGTACTCTCCCTCTACATTTTCATTAGATTTGTTCGTTCTCTACAACACACCGAGAGCTGTTGCGGTACAATACTTCGGTTGTTATATAATAATAATAATAATAATAATAATAATAATAATAATAATAATAATAATAATAATAAGAAATAAATAGATTTTATTTCAGCTCAAGGCCATATACATGGAATATACAAAGTAGAGACAATAACATACACAGTCAAGGCCATATACATGGAATATACAAAGAAGAGACAATAACAAACACAGTCAAGGCCATATACATGGAATATACAAAGTAGAGACAATAACATACACAGTCAAGGCCATATACATGGAATATACAAAGTAGAGACAATAACATACACAGTCAAGGCCATATACATGGAATATACAAAGAAGAGACAATAACATACACAGTCAAGGCCATATACATGGAATATACAAAGTAGAGACAATAACATACATAACATACAGTCAAGGCCATATACATGGAATATACAAAGAAGAGACAATAACATACACAGTCAAGGCCATATACATGGAATATACAAAGAAGAGACAATAACATACACAGTCAAGGCCATATACATGGAATATACAAAGTAGAGACAATAACATACACAGTCAAGGCCATATACATGGAAAATACAAAGTAGAGACAATAACATACACAATCTAGATACATGAGATAACATGATAAAAAATTATAAATCGGCAATATCCACACAGTTGCTGAAGAAGTAGAAAAAATTGTGTTCATAGTAATGGTAATGACAGTAATAATAATGAGATTAGAAGTAAAAAAATAACAATTAAAAACAGTTTGCATACAATTAATTTCCAGCTAGGGACCTTAGGTGGTTACAGTAGTCAGGTCCAGAAGGATAAATACGAAAATTGAAAATAGCAAAACTCTATAATGATGATCACAGTAATAAAAAAAGAAAATACCAATATTAACAAACGTAGAAATAATAATAATAATGACAGATTCTGCAGATGACACTTCATAATTGCAAAAATAGAGATTAAGTCATTAAAGGTAAAGACGCCTCAGTATCCCATCTTTCCCACAGTTTAGATCTACTTCTTGCCTACTGCTTAGGAATCTTTGGTTATGTTGGTATCATCGTAATGATTGAAATCAAAGTTACTATAAAAAATGAGATTGGAAAACATATTGGGTCAAATCCCATTCAACTTTATTGGTCTATTCTCCAACTTTCCCTTTTCTCTTTAACACCTAATCCAAATTAAAGTTACTTCTATTCATTTGCAGGGATATCAGGGTGTGATCAGATGGCACATACAGAATTTGGTGCATCCGAATAATCTTGTTTTACATTTATTATGTAATACTGCGTTTATTCTAGCTTCTAGATCTGGAATACTCTAGATATTGCCCATGATTAAAAATGACCCATTTTCTAGACCACTTGAATTTTAAATGTGGCTTTACTTTGACAACATGACATTGTACAGTATATACAGCAGCACGATTTGAATTATGGAAGAATAGTTCCCAGTTTTTGTTCAGAATCTGTTTAATATGTCCTTAATACAATTCAGCATTTGAAAAATGATGTGCTTTTAGGTTTTTGCCCACTCATTAGAAAACAAGACTTGGCTACATCAGTAAGAAGAAAATTTTGTTTCCTTCCAGTGACACCAATACAACATAACGGAAGTGTGAAAAGGTAGATTAGTGTTTTCAGGTGCCTTGCTCATGTGGGAAGAACAGGAGATGAGAAGGAGGAAGGAGGGAGAGAGGAAGGCCTAGAAAGTGTTAGGTAGGGAGATGGGTTGTGGGAAGTTTTGAAACAGAAGGGCCTGTACACAGGTATATGAGGTGACTTACATTATGGAAGTTGTCCCTACAGTGGTCTTCTTTCTAAGTCAGCAGTGAAAGTGTGAATGAGGCGTTGAATAATGTCATGTTTCCTTTGGAGCCATCCTTAAAGGGAAATGAAAAGAGAGAGAGAGAGAGAGAGAGAGAGAGAGAGGCGCAAGGGTTGACTTACAGTTGATGAGCTTCTGTGGGCTTCCATTGACATTAACAGTACAGTTCATATTCTTAACAGTATTCTCTCTCTCTCTCTCTCTCTCTCTCTCTCTCTCTCTCTCTCTCTCTCTCTCTCTCTCTCTCTCTCTCTTTTAACAAAGAATAAAGAAATTAAAAGAATAGAAGAGACCTGAATAAAAGGCACCATTTGTACCTGCCCAAAAGACGTTCATAAGAGGCAACAGTTCATTTTTTCCTTACTGCAACGTTTGAAATCTTCACCAATGTCATTCTCAGTATCTGTAAATAGAGGAGGACGAACGCGTAATTCCCCGAGCCCCTTATCCTTGCATAATTTATTCAAGTCTTCACCGACATCAATCTCCATATCCATATGCATATGAATAGTTATTGACCTCAAAGGCCTAATGGTCAGCGACTGGAGTAGGTGCCGTATGTCACACTCTGAGGAAAGACCAAAATGGCGGGATATTAACACCTGCTGTACTTATTTGCTCTTGTTCTTGCTCAAACACACATGCAGACATTTAGATATATATATATATATATATATATATATATATATATATATATATATATATATATATATATATATATATATATATATTTAAATATATGTATTATATATACATAGTAAACACTTGATTATCTGGATTCTCATTATTCAACCCTCGACATTATCCAACACAAGTGGACCTTAGGGGACCAAAGATGTATATCTTTTCCCACTTTTATGTGGGGTCAGTGTTTCTGACAGCTGTCCTTCACCTGGCTTAGTCAAACACATTGTCTTCTGACAATTTTTTTCTTTCAGATCTAGGGACTAAAGATGTATACATATGTTTAAATTTCATAAAAATGGAAACAACTGCTCTCTGATGGTTGGTAATGCTTTGTGGTTCTAAGGAAATGTTGGTAACTTTGCTTACACTCATAAACAGGTTGAGAAAGGGTTTGGCAGGGATGTGGGGGCTGGGAGCTAGTTTGCAGTGTGGGGGAAGGGTGGGAAGGCCATGAGTGATTGGAGGGGAATGGGCGGCTGTGCATAAACAAGTAGACAAAGGGTTATGGGGAGATTGGTTGTCTGAGAAAACAGTTTCCTGCTGGGTAGTGGGTTGAGAAAGAGAAAACAACTAATACTGTGTATGTTAATGCCTATAACACAGGCACACACTCCCCTTTTTTAATTTTGTTATGCTATTCTTCATTTTTATTTTATTGTATTTTCTCATTCTTGTTTTTGTCATAATTTTCACTGTATAAAAGACGAAAAAAGTGTGTGCATGTATAACACACATGTGTGCACACACACACACACACACTCACTGACTTCTTCCCTTTATGTGAGGGAAGAGGAATCAAGTTATAAATAGCTTAATATGTTGCCAACATCTATGATGAAATTTGCATTGTAAATAGTTTTAATTAATACTTTATGGTGGGGGGAGTCTATCCTATGCAGGGAGATGCGCCATGCATTGATATGACATGTCAACATAGCATAGAATTTATATATTTTTGTGATAAAATATATTTTAGGAAAATTCTCTGATACTGGGAATTTCACCTCTTTGATCTGTGAAACAACTGGGAAACAGTTGCTGTATGGAATTTTTTTTCCTCCACAAAGCTCTTAAGCATGAATGTGAATATTAGATTTGAGATTAATTTGGTATCAACAGTTATAAAATATTTTCTTGTGTACTGTTTAGATATGATATTCATGTTAGTTGAAAAAGTGCTAGATAGTGATGTCAGCATTGATGAAATGCTACATGGAGGTGTAAACACACACACATACATGCATGCATATGAGCAAAGCATCCAGGATATTATGAGGTGAAATAGAAATCCTTTCCAGTAAAACAGAAAATGATTAATCACTTTTTAGTAGTGCTCTTAAAGCGAAATTGCTATGGACACGTCCGCATTAAGAAACACCATGTGTACTAGAGATGTAAACACGGTGTTGTACACACATGCGCGCGCACGCGAAGTTTCCATGAAAAGGCAAAATGAGAAATCAGTGATCATAATAAAACAGAGGTTTAATGACAGCTTCTTAAATAATGTTCTTAAAAGTAATATACTGAAAGAGCCCAGTCGACATTGCAATATGAATGATGCAATACTTGTGCAATTCAGGGTAAGGAAAGTTATGAATAAAAAGAGGGAAATTCATCAAATTATAAGTAAGCAAATATAATGTGGTAACAACTGATGAGAAAATTTCTGTATAAAAATACATCATTGGAGATGATAAAACCTTGGAAGGCTGTGGGTAAATACAGGTAGGCTACCAACCTACCAAACTGTGTTTGTACCTTATGTGAGAAAGAGAGAGAGACGGGTTTGCTTTTTTGTTTCCAAAGTCTAGATGAACAGTATATTTTGTTACAAGTTGGGGAAAATAAGGTAGATAATTGCCTTTGCTTAAAGTTTTCACTTTAGGCGTGTTGGTGGATGTCAGTAAGCATATTGATTGTTTATGG
>NC_089770.1:32296928-32354428 GCF_040412425.1 Macrobrachium rosenbergii | reverse complement strand
GTAGGAAGAGAGAGAGAGTTGAAAGAAGGCATGAAAAATCCGATCTTCTTACAAATCCTGAGGTATTGGGGGAGGTCACTGTACAGTCACTAGAGGTCACTACTGATCTACGGATCATGTAAGGTTGTATTAGTAACCATGCAAAATTTCAAGTCCACCGGACAAAGGGAGCTGGTTGAATATTGAGTTACAAGATTTGACCCAAACAGATGAACAGATGCAGAAGTCAAGTTAAATAAAAGCATTTAATAAAGGGAGTTGGGGAGGGGAAGAGAGAGAGAGAGAGAGAGAGAGAGAGAGAGAGAGAGAGAGAGAGAGAGAGAGAGAGAGAGAGAGAGAGTTAAATCAAATAAGAAAAATTTGTTTCTATTTTACAATGGTTATTATGCTTAAAAATGCAAAATCATCCTTTGTAATCTGACAGAAGTAAAAAGTTTGAAGACAAGAAGTTGAATTTTTTACAAAAAGTAGCAATTGTAGAGACATAAATATATGTTATTGGAACAATAATTGTGCTCACACCTAACAGGAATACAATGTAAGGTTTCCAAGGTTTCACTATAAAAGTAATCCTCCAATTATCCGGATTAATAGAGCCAAGGGCCCGTCAGATAATAGCGAAATCCGGAATATGGCAAGTAAAAATATCAAGGGGGTGTTCAAGGGCAACTCTGTACTCTTCCTCGCCTAACCTTATCAATACCACATTATTGTAAACACTCAGTATACGTATAATACAACAACCATCGTACTTGAAGTGGAAGACTTTATATAAAGGCAATTATCTACCTTTTTCCCCAGATTTGTAACAAAATATATTGCGTAAATACACTTTTGAACAAATGCAAACCCATCTTTTTTCTCTCTCATAAATGAGACAGTTCAGGTAGCCTACCTATGTTCACCCACAGCCTGTCATGATTTAATGACCATTAATGTATTTTTACACAACTTTATCAGTTGTTACCATGTTGTATTATCATACATGAAACCCCCCCCACCATCCCAACCCCTTGATGAGGTGAGGGGCATAGGATCCAGTGCAGGGAGAGTATGCTCTTTTATTCTGCTCTCTGCTGTGGATTCAACTGAACATTGGGGCCTTTAGCTCCTTTATTCCTCCTCCCCCAATAAATTTTTCCCTTCCCTTCTTCCTCTTATGTTGATGACCTTGGCATGGTATTGGATTGCTGAATTCATTGCTCTTTTAACTTGATGGAGGTTGGAGTTGGACAGCATGCCACTCCTCTTGTGAAACTAGAGTACCCAAGGTGGTCGAGCGAGGGGAAATTTTCCTGTCTAGTGTCCCTCGTTGTGGGACCACCGTGACGTGGTGAGGGGCCTCTTGAACCCCAGGGAAGTATTTTCTGCGTTTTGAGCCCAAGTCTCATATATTATTATATATTTCTTCGGACTAATTTTCTTATCATTTTTCGTAAAATTTATTGGACCTGATACATAGGAAAGGATATCATATCTGGGATTGGGGTTATATCTGAAGCTAAATAGTGGGAACTGTGGTAGGATCATCAACTACCAGATAATGTTCGGGACTGTTCTTTAGGGCTGGGCCACGGATTCCAGGGGGGTGTGGTTCTAGGGGATAGGACTTGGCATTGTATCCGGTTTGCCCATAATACGACTGTATTCTTGTAATACTCTCAGTCCTAGCAAGTGGGTATGGCTTACACTTGGGCCACTCTAATTGTGTTGTGCACATCCCCTGTGGGCAGGGCAGGGATGCGGACATTTGGGAGTCGGTTCTCACTTGTGCCATTGGTGGAAGAATGAACTCCATGAAAGGCTGATGATATCTTTTTTAAATTTTCAGGATTAATTTTAAAAAATATATTATTATTATTATTATTATTATTATTCTATTGAATATTATTGCTGCTTCAGCTGCATTTATTTTGTAGAAGACTTTTTCTATTTTCCTTATTGCGGACTTCTCTTCAGTGGAGGTGCGTGCTAACAGCTCGCCTATATTTGTCATTTCATGGGGAAAAGTCAAAATCTGGATTCTGCTTCTTTATATATTCTATACAGTTGGTTCTATACAATTGTTGCCGCGACGCAGCTTGACAGACTCTTCTGTCATTCTCCAGCGGAGCTAGTAGAGGACTGGCAGATTGCATAGGTCCTTCTGAATTTATACACGGCTTCAGAGGGGGTCATGGATGGCAAATTCTGATTGGTTGCAGTCAGCGAACTTCAAGCCAAATTTCTGGGCGGCTCGATCCTGACAGATCTTCGCAACCTGGGAATGTCATTCATTCCAGGTTCCCATTGGCCTGCCGTTGCGTGATGTCATGCCGGCTGACATCATCGGTAGTTTGGCTGCTATTGGGCTGCGGATGAATGATGTCATTATCTACTCTTTCTGTCGAGTCGGGGATTGTCTCGAAGGGCGCCTCGCTCATCAGGGCATCTCCATTCTCATCAGGGCATCTCCATTCTCAGGGTTGTCGTTTTCAACATTCGTTGGATTTGGCGGGTGTTCTGCATTATTCTTCTTAAATTCGTGGGTAGGAGCGATGCCTCCTGCGTCGTATTCATTGTTGGTTTTTCTAAATGAGGAGCGCTCTAGCAGCGCAGACGTCAGGGTCGGCGGCTCTCCCGATTATACTTATATTTTGTATAATACTGTCGGGAGATGGAAATATTGTGAGTAGCACGGGCGTGGTTCATGATGGCACCCTCCTGGGCGTGGCAGGAGATCCTTTTAGACAGATGCATCGTGGTCATTCCAATATAAGCGCCGGGGCATCCTCGGACAGGTCATACAAATTGGTAGACCACGTTCTTTTGCTTGAGGGGTTCTCTTGCTGGCGGAGAGGGGTTATTTTTCATCACCAGATCACGGTGCGGCGGTTCTTATAATAAATTATAAGATTTATTCTCTTGCTGTCTTCGGTCGGGGTGACGTTTTCCATGACGATTTTCTTCATGGAGTTCTCGTCCTCACGGTACTGGAGATGCATCCGGCCTTATAATAGATCTTTATGTCATCTTGGGGGCAGGTTGTGTGTTCTCACCGTTGTACCATTTTTCCAGGCCAGTTCGAATTTCTTTGTTGATGAGTTTGTTGGTGAAACCATTGTTCACCAACATTTGTGCAGCACGTTCGAATTCCTTGTTGGTGTCCTGCCAGGTGGAGCAGTGGGGAGAGGCCCTTTAATGAAGGTCCTGACTGTCGTGTTCTTAAACCTAGCAGGGCACTGGCTATCCCCATTCAAGCAAAGTCCCAAATTGGTGGATTTTGTGTAGACTGATGTCTTCAAGTTCCGTTCCGTCTTTGTGACCATAACGTCGAGGAAGGGGAGCCGGTCGTCTGTGCTGAATCGACAGTGTAGTTCAACACACTACATTGTTGGAAGGTCATAAGGGCTTCAACCTCCTCCTCGTTGTCTGCTTGAACGAAGACGTCGTCGATATATCGGGCATATTTGTCTGGATTCTCTCGAAGACACATTCAAACGGTGCCCATGTAAAAATTTGCAAAGAGGACGCCCAGTGGAGAGCCCATCGCAACGCCCATCCTTCTGTCTATACATGTGCCCTCTGTGCGTAGTGAAAGGCGCCATCTTCGTGCAGATCTCCAGCAGAGCCTTCAGGGAACCTTCTGGGATGTTCAGGGGGGTCATTGTCGGCTCTCTATAGACTTTAGGATAATATGGATGGTTTCATCCACAGGCACGTTGGTGAATAGACTCTCACGTCCAGAGAAATGGTCCCTGCGCCCGGGAGTCTCGGATCACTGAGGAATTCCACAGAGGACTTCAGGCTATAACTGCTCGGGATGTAGGAGGTCAAGATATGATTTAGTCGTTTGGCGAGGGCGTAGGTCGGGGCAGGTGTTTGACTGATGATCGGGCGGAGGGGATTGCCAGCCTTGTGTGTCTTGACAAATAGGTAACCAAGTTCGAAGTCACGATGGGGAAGATGGACAGCATTGCTGGCAGCATTCACAGTGCTGATGATCTTATTAGCTTCCCTCTTGATGTCTTCGATGGGGTTCCTCGTCAGCCTCTCGAATTTCGTCGTGTCCGACAGGATGGCATCCAATTTGTCGAAATACTCCTCCGCACGTATAAGGACAAAAGCTGCTGTCTTGTCAGCGCGACGCATGATGCCTTCCTTTTCCTTCAGCTCCTTCGCAGCTTTCCTCATCTCACGGGTGCAGACTCCAAATAGGACCCTCTCCGTGAGGGCTTCTGCTAACAGGAGGGGCTGGAGGGCGCCGGAAGTTCTAACGGTGCCTCGAGATTCTAACTGTTGTATGGATTCAAGCATCAGTTCTATTTCCAACCTCTTCTCGTGGTTCTTTGGCCTCGAAATAAAGTGGCAGTTCAGCCCCAAATTCAGCAAAGCGCCTTGATCCGGGAGGGCTGGAAATCTGTCAAATTGATGTAATGCTGCTGCGGCGCACTGTAATTTACCGCCGTTGAGGGCGGTGAGTTTGCGATGACGCCCCTCATGCGTTGGGTCATATCATCCTCCTCGAAGGCGGTTTAGACAGGCCAAAACTACTTCTTCAGAATTCATCAGGGGACACGTTCGTTATCAATGTGGTCATCTTCATGGTCAATCTCAATCGGGTTGTCGCCATTCATGGGAACATTGCGAGAGAACAGGTTGTTCTGCTTCGGGTGCTCCATCTCCTTCATCGGTGGGTCTGCTCGTCCGCTGCCGGGCGTTCATCCATTGCTGGTGTAGGCGTGATGCTTCGTTGTGCAGGTCGCACAACTCCGACATCTTAGTTCCCAATTGCCGCTGCAGGAGGGACCGCCTGAAGCTCCTGGTATCTTCGCTTGTTCTTGCTGAGGGGTCGTGCAGTCTTAAATTAGTATAATTTGGCAGCAGACCCTCTTTTAAACAGGTTCTATTGAATATTATTGCTGCTTCAGCTGCATTTATTTTGTAGAAGACTTTTTCTATTTTCCTTATTGCGGACTTCTCTTCAGTGGAGGTGCATGCTAACAGCTCGCCTATATTTGTCATTTCATGGGGGAAAAGTCAAAATCTGGATTCTGCTTCTTTATATATTCTGTACAGTTGGTTCTATACAATTGTTGCCGCGAAAAACATATCATTGTTGTAGATACTATATACTACAGAAAATCAAACTGGAAAAATTAAATCAGGAGAGTAAAAATTTAACAGTTAACGAAAGTCAGATTCAAACTACAACAAAAAATGAATCAAGACCTACAAAAATACAAACTAACTTATAAAATATTTAAGAAAATATCAGCTTAAATAATTCAGAGTAATTTGTTCGCTCTCACATTACACCATTCAGTCGTCATATAATTCAATGGAATATAAATGGATTATTAACGAGAATGCACTTAGGAGAAGTCCATCGACTTATAAGTGAATACGAACCAGTGATTATATGTATACAACACGTTGGAAAACTTCTTCCAAATGTAGGTAAATATTTACTAGCCACAACATCGAAGGAAAATGAAAATAATTTAGGAACAGCAATATATCTCCATAATAAAATATATGACAAAGTAGATATAGATTACACTGAATTACAAATTTCAGCAATAACAGTGAAAAGAGAAAATATGTTTGATCTTATTAACTTACACAAGCAGCCTAATAAAAAGTACGATTTAAACATATTACAGAAAATAAAAGATTTTAAGAATCCCATATTAATTGTAGGAGATTTCAATGCACATAATCCAATATAAAACTATAACAATATTACACTGGATAAAGACGGAGAAAAAATAGAAAAATTGATGAACACTTAATAATCTCGGTTGTCTGAATGACAACGCAGTAAATACACATTGTTCCAAACCCATGGAACATTTCCCTCAGTAGATGTCACCCTTTGTTCAACAAATATAGTTGACAAACTAGATTGGAATACTTTTGATAACTTTTACTCAAGTGATCATTTTCCCATAATGTCCTTATTAAATAATAAACCGAAACCATACTCTCCACATTATAACACGCAAAAAGCAGATTGGGACATTTTAACTTGCATACCAGAAATATACCGCCATATGATTGTTTGAGAAATCACAATGAGACAAACAAAGATCATTAAAAAGGCAGCAGACAAAGCTATTCCTCATTCGAAACCCCATAATAAAAAGCAAAGTTCCCAGGCGGTCAGATGATCTATATGAATCAGTGCAGGAAAAACACTCTAGCAAGAAGGTTAGACACTCTAAACAGAAAATTCAATAAAATAAATAAATCAAAACCGAGAAGAAAACCTATTAAGGGGAGCGGGAGCGTTTGACGAAAAAATCGAAGAATCCAAATTTTTCCTGATATTTCACATACAGACTCTTACACCTCTTGACTATATTCTCAGAAAACTTTATTAAAAAATTTGCAATCGTTTTGGAGTTATAAGCCACAACTGTAACCCTACTATCACTGAGAAAATTACATTTTTCGTATAATGTAATAACTTCAGTATATCGGTAGTAATTTCAATTTAGCTATCAAAGAAGAATATCTAAATGCGGTATATGGCAACTGTATCCAACGCAAGTGCGCAGAGGCTCTGTTGGGTGAAGGAGTGTACTGGCCACTTTAATTACAATGTTGCCAACTTAGCGCTTTTCGCGCTAGATTTGGCGCGCTTTCAATTATTTCGGCGCCCAAAAATTTTCGTTTGGCGCTGGCGCTTTTTTTTTTAGCGCTTTTTAAGGAAAGAGGATTTCTACATTAAATAGTATTCTTGCCATTAAATATGGATTGAAAAGGCGCGGGCAATATTGCTATCAATGTGAGCTTCCAAGTGATGTCAAGAAAATTGGAAGTCTCGAAGCTTATGAAAATGAAGATGCAGATGGAAACTTTGTTGGAATGTTAGAAGACTTCTAAATTTAGCAGAAGCACGTATATAATTTCTAATGATGAACAGTACGCGTAAGTACAGCATAAGCTTTATTAATTACTGTTTATTTCTTATTTGGCGCTTTTTTTAGTGCATTAATTAGAAAGTCTAGCGCCTTTTTAGTGCCTTTGCGATCCACTTTTAGCGCTTTACTGTCAAATCGAGTTGGCAACCACTTACACTTAGGTGATCAATCATCAGTGGCAGCTCAGCTCTCGACGAAGCAAAACGTCACGCTGCCCAACCTTGTCCGTGTTTTGACACGCTTTTCATTCAGCGCACTTATATCACTTTGCAAGTCAGTTTTTTGTATTTCTCTTGGCTTTGCAATACTTCTTTGTTCAGAAGAAACCATGCCGAGATCAAGAAAATTTAATAACCTGGCCACAAAGAGGAGTGTGGGCAACTCTGACACCCCCCACAATGTGGGATAATACTCTTTCCAGGAGAGAGGAAAGGGGGACCAGGAGCCTAAATATACGAGTATAAATATAATTCAATATACATAAAATAATAATCACAGATAACACCAATATGATATAATATATCAAATTTGTCATAAAAACCTCAAAGTGTGAGACAACAAGCAAATAAATGGACAGACAAGCAAAAAATGTCATCATAAAACTTTGGAGGCTGATATCTCAAAACTAAAGTTATCGACCTTCAAATGGAAACTCAGATGTGACGTAACGAATTCACCTACCTCAATGAAACAAAAGCAAATGAAAGCTAAATAAATCGTCTACAAAACTACAGAGAGTTTTTTTTTATTTTGTCCCAAAAATATTTTTGGGATTTATTTTTCCACGAAATCGATCCAAGATTTTTCAAAAATCGAAAAATATTTTAAAAAAATAATTGAAAAAAATGCTCTATTACTTTATTCTAATCTATAATACCTGTCTACCACGTAAATTTCAGCTCTTAAGTTGCAATAGTTATGGCTGAGTTTTTTTTTTAAATGGTGGGGGAGGGTACCAGCGAATGGGCTGGGCGAGAAGGAAAATATGAATACTGACCTTTTTGCTATACATAAATTAACCGATACCCAAAATTTCAAACTCATGATTTTTTCAAACGCTCCCCTTAAAAATGGCAAATATGTTATTAGAAATAGATGCGTATCGAGAGAATAGAGAAAAACGTATTTTTTCGAAGTGGAAATATCCTATTTCCATTTTGGGCCAGTACGAAAGGACCATAAACTCATAAATCTCCCAGCCTGTCACAAGAAGTCGCTAACCATATCTTCAAGAACACACCAGCACTAACGGGGCGCTAAGAGAACTTGCATCTGGCCGTGCCTTTGAAATCCACGAGGGTCCTGCGAAGGTTAGTAGAGTGTGGAAAAACCTCACCCCCTTGACTTCGAAGGATAGCCCAAGGAAATAAGCCACGCCCACAGGTCAAGCCTAGATGTTTTGGCCAATCAAATGCCATCAGTGCCAGAGACCTAGAGACGTCCTACAAGGAGTAAATACCCAATAATCAACAGGAATTCCTTAAAACACACCTCCAAAAGTTGGAATGAAGCAAGTGGAGGAGGTGCCTCAGGAAAGCAGTACCTGCCCAGAATATGACTTCATGGTTGACACAAGGGAAAATGGGAGATATAAGGACAGGCAGACAGAAAGGAGAGAGAGAAAAAGTCAGAGAAAAGGGGGGGAGAAAAAAAGAGAGACAGAAAAAGAGTCGAAAGGGGGAAAAGAGAGAGCAGAGTGGGAAGAGAGAGAGTCAGAGGGGAAAAGAGCAGAGTCTAAGCAGAGTGGGAAGATAGAGAGAGTCGAAAGGGGGAAAAGAGCAGAGTCTAAGCAGAGTGGGAAGATAGAGAGAGTCGAAAGGGGGAAAAGAGCAGAGTCTAAGCAGAGTGGGAAGATAGAGAGAAAAAGCAGAGAAGTGGGAAGTAGAGAGAGTGAAAAGGGGAAAGAGCAGAGTCTAAGCAGAGTGGGAAGATAGAGAGAGTCGAAAGGGGGAAAAGAGCAGAGTCTAAGCAGAGTGGGAAGATAGAGAGAGAGAACTTTTCCGAAGGGAGGGGAAGCAGAAAAGACAGAAAGAGAAGAATTATTTGCAAATTGACTCTTAAACCATTAATCTTCGTTTAGTCTCTCGAAACCATTAAGAAACAGTTACGAAACTATAGGTGGAACTGTAAGACAAGAAGTGCAAATAAAGAAGAAATGGGAACAATTAATCATTTTCCCTTTAACCTCAGTAATTTATAATTTAATAAGTGTTTTTAAAGAACCACTTGTTCCTGCTACAAATAACTTCCACGCCATGACCCCGGGTGCGCTACCATAGAGTTGGGCCCTTTGAAGGAAAGAAACAGGGTCCGACAACAGCTGGTGGCAGCGGTGGGATAACGAGAGCTAAGTGGGATATCAACAGCTAAGTGAGATAACCGCGGGTGTACAGGTAGTGATCACGAACAGTTGGCGAAACAGTGAAGTGAGATAAACAATTGAAAATAGAATAAACAAGTGATCAAAGAAAAACACCAAAGACAAAACATAACATACGCCACTCTGCAAAGAAGAAATAAAACACGCCCCACGCAAACACACACAACGCTACAACAAAGCAGAAGACTACGCCGCAGAGAGAGAGGCCCTTTTCCTGTCGACGCCACGATGATTCCCGTGACCGAGTGAGAGCAAGATCCCCAGCTAAGGCACAGTGACGGAAGGACGCTGAAGAAGAAGGTGAAGAAGAAGACGAACGAACAACCCAACCCTTGGACGAAAGCCTACGAATAACAAAATCAAGCTGCCGAGAGAATACGCGCAGAAGGACGAGAGAAAAAAACGACACACAGTAAGAATGTCCTTACGGTCACACACACACATGTAGAAATTTTTTTTTCTTTGAGTTAGAAACACACAAAAGTAAATCGACTAAGAACACTTCTATTGATATTCATTTGAAAACACAAAACTCATACGTAAATTAAATAGACTTGGCAACAAGAGTTTTTTTTTCTTTTTCTCTTTCTTTAACTAAGCACCTATTGATCTTTTTACTAAATTTTATCCAACATTTGGTATTACTAAACTTAATTAACGTTTGGCATGACTAACCCATAATTGCTGTATTTTATTTGTGTCATTCTACGGTTATTTTAATCATTTAATTTCTTATTTAACATTCATTAGCTGAAATTTATATATTTTTCGATCGAGAAATCTCAACTTGTTTTTTTGTTTGCTTAAAGGTGTTCAGAATCATAAGTTTTTTGAAGATTATTTTTTCTTTAATTTTTTTTTGAAGCGAGTGATAATTTGTTTTACCAGCACTGTCAAGGATAATTGGAAGTTAAGGGATTTTTTTTCTTTAACACCGCCAATCGGTAATTTAGAATTTCGGGTAAATTTTAGTGATTGATTAACTTTACTTTAGGTAAGATAGAAGTGTTTATGATGATCTTTTGTGAAATTTTTTTTGTGATTTGAAGAACTGGTTGACTTTATTTGCTTTGTTATTACTGCCATTATACTCAGTGGTTAAGAAAGTGTTTGTCATTAGTGAATAAATGCCCAGGAGGAGATCGGCACAAATTAATAGTGTATGAACTCCTGTTTACACAAGAAGTCAAACCAATAATTTAACTATGGATAGGGGAACACAGTCAACTAGCCCAGTCTCTGCAACCTGTAGGTACACATAAAAGACATGCAATTAACCATATAGCCAAATTTTGCGGAAGGAAAGAAGGTCAGGGTGCCTGTAACTTAGAAAACTGGATAGAGCAGGTAGACATACATCTTAATAACATAATAGGCACAGATAGCGAAAAACTCAGTGAAGCGAAGAGTTATCTGGATCTGGAAGCAGGGGGAGACTTCAAACGATATGTCCATTCCGAGACATATCAAAGACTTAAGAATTGGGAAGAAATGAAACAGTTCTTTAGGAAGGTATATTCCACAGTAGGCGAAACAGATCCCGTTATCAGTCTTGCAAGGATAGCTCACTGTTATAAGGCAGATAAAAGAAGCTACCAAGGGATGAGTTCCCAGCTATATAACAATATGAATGAATGGGGTCACTTAGTTACATCCACTAAATGGGCAGAGACAGATAAAATGTCAGTAGCTGATGTCAAAACCATTATTAGGTTAGCATCCATGATTGGAAGTTTGCCAGCCAAAGCTATTGGAAGGATGACCCGAAAATGGGAGACTTCAGATGACATAGCTGAGATCGAAGAGAAAGTAGCAAGAATCTTAGGTAGAAATCACGAAGGGAACCCCGTATACAGACCTTTAGTCACCATAGGACAAGAAGAAAGAGGACAAAATAGTTCTAGGAATCCAGATAGAATCAGAATTAGGACGTTAGGTAATACAACTCAAGGGGGATTTTCAACAGTCACGTGTTATAACTGTCAGAAGAAGGGACATTATGCCAGTGACTGTCGAGGGATAGTTTACTGCCCTGTCCATAAGAGAGCCGGGCATAGCGCTCGAGATTGCAGAAATAGACCTGCTTCAGCACCTAGATATAGATCTCAGTCAAGAGGCAGAGGTAGAGACCGTAGTCAGTCTCCACAAGCTAGAAGGAATAGGGTTCAAACCCAAACAGGTAGGTATCAAGATACTAACCAAACTGCGAGTATATCAGATGACACAATGGTAAATTTTCACTCCAGTGGTATAATGGGTCTTCCTTCATAATAGAGGGAAGGACCGGATTGCAAAACCTAAGCCAAACTAGACAGGTTAGGAAAGTTAATATAGGGAATGAATATAATTATAGACCAGTATTTCCCGCACATGTTGGTTTAGAGAAACCTATTGCCACATTCTTTGATACAGGAGTCCTAAGAATATAATGTCAGAAAAGGTGTATCAGATGTATTTTTCTCACTTAAGTTTGAACCCAGCAGTAGACTGCAGAATCACAGATGTTCAGGGTAATAATATCAGAATAGTAGGACAAATAGATTTTCCTTTTAAGCTGGGAAGAATTTCACTAAAGGAGAAGGTTCTAGTAGTAAGAGATATACAGTTAGGGTTTGCACATTTGCTAATTGGTTATCCAACTATGGCTAGAGAAGGGATCAGCATTAATGCACCTAGAGAGCAATTAGTGATTAGAAGGGGTCATGAAATTTCTAGAATACCTCTATGTAAATTAACAGGAAGAATCCCGACTCGAGAGCACTCTTCATTGAGAAGTATTCTAAAGAAAGACACGACAGAGGGAAGATATTCAGTATACAGCACAAGCTCTCAACAGATAAATACTCACTTAGAAACCAACCAAGAAACTTACTTGAAATTAGACAGGGAGTTAAGACTTAAACCAGGAGAGAGCGCATGGATAGAATGTACAGTAAATCCAATTTTTGAAGGGAAGGAAATTCTCACGCTTACTGAAGAAGCGCAAGTAAAGGGGTTACATTACTCTCCTAGTCTACATGAAGTCAGGCAGGGTAAAAATAGCTTTGCAGGTTATGAATAACAGAGAAGGAAAGGTTAGGCTGACACAGGGAACAGAATTAGGTTTAGCAGAGGTATACAGCATTCCCATTCAAGTTGTAGAGAAGGAAACGGTAGCACCAATCAATAAAGAAGGTGAAAATTTAGCCCAGGACATAAAACTGAGAAAAGCTAAGATAGGGTCTCACTTGAAAGATATTAAAGAAGATTGTGCTAGAGAGAAGCTCATAGATTTGCTAAGTGAATACCAAGACATAGTCGCTATGGAGGGCGACACACTAGGTAACACAGGTGAAATAACGCATAGAATAGACATTCCACAAAACACAAAGCCAGTCTACATACCAGCCTATAGAGTAGCCCATTCCCAGAAGGAGATCATTGAAAGAGAAGTACAAAAAATGGATAGGCAAGGAATAATAGAACCATCAAAATCTCCATGGTCTTTCCCACTTTTGCTAGTTCCAAAAAAGGATAAAACCTACAGAGTAGTGGTAGATTTCAGAAGGTTAAACAAGATAACTGAAAATGATCCTTATCCAATGCCGTCTATGAGAGATCTTATCACAACGATCGGATCCAAGAAATACTTTACCACAATAGATTTGTTGCAAGGATTTTTACAAATTCCTTTGGACGAGGAAAGTAAACCATTAACTGCCTTTAGTACAAGCAACGGTAGATATCAATATGTGAGAATGCCTTTTGGTCTGAAGTCAAGCCCAGTAACCTTTGTGAGATTAATGGATAAGATTTTAGGTGATTTATTAGGCAAGGATGTACATTGCTATATAGACGATTTGATAATAGCAACAGATACAATTGAAGAACACATAAAACTGGTAAGAGAAGTACTAAAGAGACTGAGGAAGGCGAATCTTAAATTGAAGTTAAAGAAGTGCAATTTCCTCAGAAGGAAAATAGACTACCTGGGACACACACTAAGTGAAAAGGGTGTGGAAGTAAACGACTTAAAGATTAAGTCAATCAAAGAGTATCCTACACCTCAGTGTAAGAAGGATGTGAAGTCATTTTTGGGATTAGCAGGTTTTACCGCAAGTACATAAAGAATTTTGCAACAATATCCGCTCCGCTGACGGAGTTATTAAAGGAACATGTGTCATTCGTATGGAAAACAAGGCAACAAGAAGCATTTGATGAACTAAAGGAAAGGTTAACTCATTCTCCCGTACTTAGTTTCCCAGATTTCAATAAGGAATTCTTTTTAGCTACAGATGCAAGTCGCACTGGTATAGGAGCATGCTTAATGCAGAGACATAACAAATATAATGCTATAGCATATTACAGTAGAAAGCTAAAGCCCACAGAAGTAAACTACTCAGTAACAGACCTAGAGTCTTTAGCCATAATAGATGCTTTAAAACACTTCAGGTATATCATATTCGGGTACAAGATAACTGTATTCGCTGATCATTCCGCCGCAGTAGAAATGCTTAAGAATCCGAATTTTTCCGGACGTAGAGCTCGTTGGTTTATGACAGCCCAAGACTATGACATAGAGTTGAAATATGTTCCAGGGAAGGCCAATAAAGTGGCAGACGCCTTATCAAGGCATAATACACATATGTTCCAGGGAAGGCCAATAAAGTGGCAGACGCCTTACCAAGGCATAATACACAAAGTGATAGTGTGAACACGAAAGGTCACGAAACAGAACAGGCTGAATTCAGAAGCAATGTATTTACCATACATTACACAGAAGAACTTTCCAGACAAAATTTCATAAGTGAACAAAAAAGTGATGAAGATTTAAAGGAGATCTTCGATTTTGTAGAAAATAAAAGAGAATTTAGTCAAAAGGAACGAGCAGAACTAAGTAACAGAATTGGATGCCCCATAGATGCGGTAAACGTCATAGACGACGTACTAGTTTGGATGTGTCACGAGTGTGACCCGTTTGATCAATTACTAGGAGTACTCCATAAAAGGATAGTACCAAGGAGCCTAAGAAATAAAGTCATTGAGTTAATGCATGACAATGACATGAGAGCTCACCCAGGAAGGGATGAGACAGTTAGACTAGTTAAAAGATCGTTTCATTGGAAAGGAATTTACAAGGATGTTAGTAATTACGTGAAGAGCTGCAATACTTGCAACAGTTACAAGGGAAGAACAGATAAGGAAATACCTCTAGGGAAATATCCCATTCCGCAGACTCCATTTGAAAGAGTAGCCATAGATCTAATCACTAATCTTCACACCACGAGTAAGAGGAATAGAAATATATTAGTGTGTATTGACGCACTCACTAGATATACAGAGTTAATACCATTAACTAGTAAAGGAGCTAAAGAGTGTGCAATCGCTCTTTTTGATAAGATATTTTGTAGGTATTCTGCCCCATAGCTCATAGCTCATTATATCTGATAATGGCACCGAGTTCAATAACTCATTGGTTCAAGAAATTTGTGATGCATTCAAGGTAGAAAAGGTAACGATACAACCGTATCATCCAGCTAGTAATGGCTTAGCATGGCTTAGCAGAAAGAAATAACAGAAAGGTTCTAGATGCATTAAGGCATACAGTAGGACAGGATCCTGATTGGGACGTCAATTTACCTTTAGTCCAATTATCACTAAATGCTAAGTATCATACAAGTACTCAAGCAACACCCATAAAGGCTTTAATGGGATATGAACCAAGATTACCATATGCGTGGCTAAATCAGCCAATACAGCCTAATTACTCTGAAGATATTATGAAAATAAGAATTGGGAATTTCAAGGTAATTCATAAGCAATTACACAAGAATTTAGAGGAAGCTCAGAAGAATATGATAGACAGGCATCAAGAAGGATTAAGGCCAGTAGATTACAAGATAGGCGATGAAGTTTACCTCAAGAAGGAAGTAAGAAGTGGAATTAATTACAAGTTAGCCACTAAATTCACAGGGCCATACAAGGTCATAGATGTGCAAGAGACTAAGGTGAAAGTGGAAAAGGTGAATGAAGTAATACCTTCCACATATGCTGAATCATTAGAAGAAGAAGGATTTTGGATTAATAAAGATAAAGTCAAGAGAACAAAAGAAGTGAAAGAGGCAGAACTGACTGAAGAATTAGAAGAAGCTACTTCAGAAGAAAAAACTAGATATAACCTAAGAAATAGAAGAGTCACATTTCAGTAATAATGATAAGAACAAACCCATCAATTCATCCTATTATTCCCTGTATTTGATTTCTTTGTTGCTGAGTTTGCCTTCATTGGTTGACTTAGTAATGAAACTATTTTTTTATAATGTTGCAATGCTTACTTTAATTAGTCGGTCTTGTAACAAAAGAATTTGGGGTTAAGGCGCCGTAACTTCGAATTTATTTTTCTTTAACTGAGGGGAATTACTTAGGAAGCAAGAAAGTAAAGTAAAATTTCTGAAATGTAACGTATTAAAGTCAGAAGGGTTAACAGTCATCTTTAGGGATTTGCAACCCACTATCACTAATAGAAGAATGAGGTAGAAGTTTAAGACAGGTTTTTAAATGATTTCAACGAGAATCTTGTTTTATATCAGTGTACTAATCATAGAAGTAAAAGGTAAAGAAATGAGAAATACAGTTTGTAAGGTTTGTGAGTACTTTAAGGATACCTCATCAAGGAGAAGTCTTGGCATAACCCGTAACATGTCAACATTGAAAGGAGTGCATGAATTATACTAACGCTAGAAGTAGAAATAGCAATTACTTATTTTCCCATAGAACTAACACGTTTACGATCTTCGTTTCTTAGAGATACTTTAAATAGCGAAAGCTTACCGATTTGTTTTGCCAGTCACAAAATATTCATAAGTACTACTTTGTTTTAGCGACCCAAGTTGCCAGTCATACTTTTGAGTTAGTCATTAAAATGTAGAAGTTTCCTATGCAAAGAGAAGTCTATACTTTCATTGATAAAGTCAAGCAACACGTACACAAGTAAGTTACACGTTATTTACGCAATGTTTGAATACACCCAAGATACAAGTAAGGACATTATCATTCATTTGTAGCAGCGAGCCCAACAAGAAATCCATGAAGAACGGCCAAGAAATGAAGATTGCCGCCTTACGATTGTACAGATAGATTACTTTTAAGAATTTAAAATCCACCTGTTAGGCAGCTAGGTATGAGGACTGAGTAAATCCAAATGTAACTTGGATATATAATTGCTAATGTTTCTTTGCTCTTTTATATATCATTTACGATTGTTTTAATACTTAAAGCCAGATTCATAGAAGGAATTTGTCATACAAAAGTGCATATTGTTAGGAGCCCTCATAGTCCATACTGTTTTGTTTATTTAGAAAACTGTCAGGAGACAGTTAGGTAGCATGGCCGAGACTGTATCGAGAGAATAGAGAAAAACGTATTTTTTCGAAGTGGAAATATCCTATTTCCATTTGGGCCAGTACGAAAGGACCATAAACTCATAAATCTCCCAGCCTGTCACAACAAGTCGCCAACCATATCTTCAAGAACACACCAGCACTAACGAGGCGCTAAGAGAAATTGCATCTGGCCGTGCCTTCGAAATCCACGAGGGTCCCTGCGAAGGTTATGGTTAGTAAGAGGAAAAACCCTCACCCCCTTGACTTCAAAGGATAGCCCAAGGAAATAAGCCATGCCCACAGGTCAAGCCTAGATGTTTTGGCCAATCAAATGCCATCAGTGCCAGAGACCTAGAGACGTCCTACAAGGAGTAAATACCCAATAATCAACAGGAATTCCTTAAAACACACCTCCAAAAGTTGGAATGAAGCAAGTGGAGGAGGTGCCTCAGGAAAGCAGTACCTGCCCAGAATATGACTTCATGGTTGACACAAGGGAAAATGGGAGATATAAGGACAGGCAGACAGAAAGGAGAGAGAGAAAAAGTCAGAGAGAGTCGAAAGGGGAGAAAAAAGAGAGACAGAGAAAAGTCAGAGAGAGTCGAAAGGGGGAAAAGAGCAGAGTCTAAGCAGAGTGGGAAGATAGAGAGAGAGAAGAAGAGAGAGAGTCAGAAAGGGGGAAAAACAGAGTCTAAGCAGAGTGGGAAGAAGTGAAAAGAGAAGCAGAAAAAGACAGAAAGAGAGAAGAAGAGAGAGAGCAAGTCAGAGTGTGGGAAGATAGAGAGGGTCGAAAGGGGGAAAAGAGCAGAGTCGAAAAGGGGAAAGCTCAAACAGAGTGGGAAGATAAAGGGGAAAAGAGCAGAGTCTAAGCAGAGTGGGAAGATAGAGAGAGTCGAAAGGGGGAAAAGAGCAGAGTCTAAGCAGAGTGGGAAGAGCAGAGTCGGAAAAGCAGAGTCTCAGAGTGGGAAGATAGAGAGAGAGAACTTTTAAGTAGTGTGTTAGTGCAAACTCTTATTATTTCTAAAGTCTCTCGAAACCATTATTTTAAAGTCTCGAAACCATTAAGAAACAGTTAAGAACTATAGGTGGAACTGTAAGACAAAAATCAAATAAAGAAGAAACGGGAACAATTAATCATTTTCCCTTTAACCTCAGTAATTTATAATTTAATAACTGTTTTTAAAGAACCACTTGTTCCTGCTACAAATAACTTCCACGCCACGACCCCGGGTGCGCTACCATAGAGTTGGGACCTTTGAAGGAAAGAAACAGGGTCCGACAACAGATGCATTAAACCCTCTATATAATAAAATATCAGCCAGATTCAGAAAGGAAGTCATAAAAGGTATCAGAAATAACAAGCGAAACATCCATTCAAAAATTATAGGAAAATTTCCGAAAAATAAATGGAACATACATGAGACCACGCAGACAAGCTGTATTAGATAATGGCAAAAAATTTGAACCCCTTCGAAATTAGTTTTACCAAAGTGGAGGGTAGAGGATGCAGACTGGGATAAATTCAGTAAGGGTGTCAATCTAAATAGGGAGTTTGAGTCCTTTCATTCTCATCTAGATGCCTATGATTACTTTACTGAATCTACTTTGAAGAGTGCTGAAGGCTCGATTCCAAAAACAAAAGACAAACCTCGTAGACCTGCAGTTCCCTGGTGGAATAAGACATGTGGTATTCTGAGAAAAGTGACTAGGAAGTGCTACAGACGTTACAAAACTAGTGGCTCCCCTCAGTCTAAATTAATCTACAAACGTGCTTTAGCCAAGCAGCGGCGCTTTTATAAGAAAGCCAAAAGAGAATGTTGGCTTTACTATATTAATGGAATAAACTCCAAGACCCCACTAAGAGTGGTGTGGCGCAAAATAAGGAAACTGAGTGGAAAATTTGTTGCGTCACCATTATCCTCATTAAAAATAAATGACATTCTAACCACAGCTCCTACTGAAGTTGCCAATGAGCTAGGAAAACACTTTTCTAGTTTCCAGCCCTAACAATTATTCTCCAGAATTTCAAAGAATTAGTAATTCTGAAATGTGTCTGAAGTTTGATTCAGGAAAATTGGAACCATACAACTACAAATTTTCCCTAAGAGAACTTCGTGAGGCACTCTCCTCAAGTGAATCCACAGCTCCAGGTGAGGATACAATCATATATGAAATGCTGAAACACCTCCCAGATGATGCCAAAAATATTTACTCAAGATTATAAACAAAATATCGGAAACTGGAATTTTACCAAAGGACTGGAAAATATCCATAATTGTCCCTATTAAAAAGCCTAATAAAGATGCTTCTCAAGCCACCAGCTATAGACCAATAGCTCTTACCAGCTGTGTATGTAAGCTGATGGAGAAAATGGTAAATACTAGACTAGTTTGGTACCTGGAAACCAATGGATTACTATCGCCATTTCAATTTGGTTTCAGAAAAAACCGCTCCACCCTTGATCCCTTTACCGTGGTCTTCGTCATTCCAGCTTGACAGACGAACAGAGGTTATTTTAACCAGATTAAGGATTGGGCACACTCGTCTAACCCATCAGTTTATTTTAGAAGGAAGCAGCCCTCCAGAGTGTGCTTACTGTGACGAGACACTAACAGTGGAGCACATTCTGGTGGTCTGCCCCAGATATTTTAACCAAAGAGAGAGATATTTTCAGGGTAAATCCCTGTCTGATATTTTGGGAGATGAAGCAGATATTTCTGCCATCATCTCTTTTTTAAAGTGTATTAAAATTTTTAACGATATTTAATTTATTTAATTTATTACATCACATAGAATTTTAATGACATTAAATTTATGTATATATCACATCATTCATTAAACTTCATACCCTTATTTATTGGTCACATCACTTCATTTTATTTATTAATCATTTCCTTCATGAATTCATAACTTTAACATAATTTATTTTCTCTCCATTACGGCGCTGAATGGCCTTGTTGGCCCCAGTGCCTGGGCTTTTGCCCTAAATATCATACATCCATCCATCCATCCTTGATCCCTTGCTGAGGCTGACCAACCAAATCCAGCAAGGATTCGTCAAAGAATGTCAGACCATTGGCATATTTTTTTACTTAGAGAAAGCATATGACACTACCTGGAGAATTAGCATCATGAAACAATTGCACAAGATGGGCATATGTGGAAGAATGATCAGGTTTATGTATTCCTTTTTAACAGACAGAATTTTTAAGGTAAGAGTGGGAAACCCCCTCTCCCAACCTTTTATGCGGGAGGAAGGAGTTCCCCAAGGAAGCGTTTTAAGTGTAACACTTTTTTCAGCGGCAATAAATAGTGGTTGAAAAAATCTCACTCCCTGTTAAATGCTCGCTTTTTGTCGATGACCTTGCAATATACTGCACGGGATATGATTCCTTGTCTGTATGTAAACATTTGCAAAGGTCTATTAATGCTATTACTTAGTGCGCTGATGAGAATGGTTTTAAATTCTCCTCTTCCAAAACAGCAAGTAAGATTCACCAGGTGCCGGCGTGTGGAAGAGGTTCCCACACTTAGTTTAAAAGGGTCCATCCTTCCTTACGAGAGTGAAGTTAAATTTCTGGGGATGACAATTGACCATAAATTAACATGGGCTAGCCACATAAATGCCCTAAAGTTTAATGTTAAACAATCTATGAATATTTTAAAGGTTGTTTCTGGATTTAGTTGGGGGACTGATAAGAAATCCCTTCTGAGACTATATGACTCTCTGTGTCGATCTAAGCTAGACTATGGCTGTCAAGTTTATTCCTGAGCCTGTAAAACCAAGCTAAAGGAACTGGATGTTGTATACAACATGGGGTTGAGAATATGCTCAGGGGCTTTTAGAACTTCGCCTGTTGAAAGCATATATGTCGACACAGATCATTTTCCCCTTGACCTAAGAAGGCAAGAGCTAGGATTGCGATACATGGCCAGAATGAAAAGTGCTCCAAAAATCCTTCCTTTCAAGCACTAAAGGAAACAGACTCTCGAAGTTTTTCTGGTGCAAGAGCTTCTAAAACATTCCAAATTCGACTGAATGAGGGTGTCAGGAATAATCATCTTAAATCCCAGAAGTACTGGAAGTAGAATATCCTGTAAATCCTCCATGGCTTATCCCAGAAGCATCAGTATGTAAGAAACTGTTTCACAAAAAAGGATTGCACTGAAGAAGAGATTAGGAGAAAATTCTTAGAGCACAATGTTACCCATACTAATTTGACAAAAATCTACACAGATGGATCAAAGTCAGATAGTGGTGTTGGTTGCGCTGTTATCCTTGGTGATACAGCGTACACAGCTAAGTTACCTGACTCTGCATCAATATTTACTGCCGAATTAACAGCCGTAGTGTCTGCCCTAGATTTAGTTTTTCAAAGTAGTGACTCTAATTTTGTCATATACTCACTCTAGAAGCACTCAGACTCTAGAAGCTATTAAAAATTTAATAGCTTTCATCCATTAATTCAAAAAGTTCAGGAGTGGCTTTTTCGTATATATTGTCGACGTAAATCAGTCTATTTCTGTTGGGTCCCTTCTCACGTGGGAATTGGACACGAGATGGCAGACAGGAAGCGAAAGCTGCTAGTATTTTATCAGAAACCTTTTTCAGAAAAAGTGCCTCATACAGATCTAAAAGGTCCCAATAGATCTTATGTTTTAAGTAAATGGCAAGAAAGGTGGACTTCTCCTCTTCTTGCCAATAATAAGAAGTATAGAAATATTAGGGATAATATAATGCTGTGGTCTTCGTCATTCCAGCTTGACAGACGAACAGAGGTTATTTTAACCAGATTAAGGATTGGGCACACTCGTCTAACCCATCAGTTTATTTTAGAAGGAAGCAGCCCTCCAGAGTGTGCTTACTGTGACGAAACACTAACAGTGGAGCACATTCTGGTGGTCTGCCCCAGATATTTTAACCAAAGGGAAAGATATTTTCAGGGTAAATCCCTGTCTGATATTTTGGGAGATGAAGCAGATATTTCTGCTATCATCTCTTTTTTAAAGTCTGTTAAAATTTTTAACGATATTTAATTTATTTAATATATTTATTACATCATGTAGAATTTTAATGACATTAAACTTCATACCCTTATTTATTGGTCACATCACTTCATTTTATTTATTAATCGTTTCCCTCATAAATTCATAACTTTAACATAATTTATTTTCTCTCCATTACGGCGCTGAATGGCCTTGTTGGCCCCAGTGCCTGGGCTTTTGCCCTAAATATCATACATACATCCACATCCATCCGACACCTGCGTGTACATCCTGAAAGAATTGCTGAACTATTACCTATCATCAGCCTCTCCTGTTTTCCTATGTTTTGTAGATGTGAGAAAAGCATTTGACAGAGAAACTACCTGAAGCTCTTCCTGAAGCTGCACAAACGAGGCTCACCTGTATATCTAATTGGCATTTTATGATGTTGGTTCTCCACACAGCAATTCTGTGTCAAATGGGATAACGTACTGTCGTACACCTTCGGCTCCCTGAACGGGCTCCGGCAAGGGGGCATTCTCTCTCCATACCTGTTTAACACGTACACAGATGCCCTGAATGTCAAACTGAACTCAATCCCAATCGGATGCACTATCAGCGAAACAACAATAAATAACCTCTGTTACGCTGATGATATGGTTCTGATCTCCCCATCAGTGCATGGTCTCCAGCGACTCATCGACACCTGCCGCCAATATGCAGAGGAATTTGATATCCTATACAACGAAACTAAGATCCAGTGCATGTCGCTGCTCCCGAGATCGCTTAAGCTTACTGCAGAACCACTAATTTTCCTCGGAAATCATCGTCTGGAATTCGTGCCTGAATTTCCGTATTTGGGACACATTATCACGGACGACCTAAAAGATACGGCAGACGTAGAACAGAGGCGTCGTAAACCATGTACAACTGGCAACACGATTGCAAGGAGGGTTGCCTTCTGTCACCGAGAAACGAAACTGTTGCTCTTCCGCTCGTACTGCTACAGTATATATGGGTGTTCCCTTTGGACGAACTATACCCGAGAGACCACGAGACGTATCACTTGTTGGTCACGATGACATTCTGAAACGCCTCACAAACACTCCTCGCTATCACTCAGCCACGCAGATGTTCATAGGAAACCGCCTGGATAATTTGAAAATCATTGCGAGGCGAACATTGTCCAGTCTGATCACCCGACTGAGAAACAGCAGCAATTCGCTCATACGAAGCTTCCTGAGCAGTGAGGCAAGAAGAAGATCTACATTGTGGGAAAGATGGAATAATGAGGCGTCTGTTCCTTAAATCACTTATTCTCTGTTTTTGCAATTATGAAGTGTCATCTCCAGAATCTGTTATTATTATTATTATTATTATTATTATTATTATTATTATTATTATTATTATTGTTGTTGTTGTTGTTGTTGTTGCTATATTTCTACGTTCCTTGCTGTTTTTTGGTATTCTTACTTCCTGTTACTACTGTGTTTAATGTCACTAGAGTTTTGCAATTTTCAATATTCGTATTTAGCCCCCTGGATCTGACCTCTGTAACCACCTAAGGACCCCAGATGGAAATTAATCGTCTGCAATCTGTATTTTTTCTTATTTTTTTTTTCTATTCCCCATACAATTATTGTCATCACCATTATTATGAATTCTGTTTTTTCTACTTCTTCAGCATCTGTGTGGATACTACCGATAATTATTTTTGTCATGTTACCTTATGTATCTAGATTGTGTGTTTTGTATTGTATTTGTATATTCCATGTATATAGCCCTGAGCTGCAATAAAGATATTATTTTATTATTATTATTATTATTATTATTATTATTATTATTATTATTATTATTATTAATAGAGGGAGAGAATAAGACTGAAAGAAAGAATAGAGGGAGAGAATAAGACTGAGAGAAAGACCAACAGAGGAGAGATTAAGACTGGGAGAAAGATTAAAAGACTGGATAAGAGAGAGAGAAAGATTTATGTATAATGAATTTAATACTAAACGATATTTTTGGCTTAACATTTATGAATATGAGTTACGTAACTTACGTGTGTGTAAGTGACAAGTATAATATAAATGTAATATAATATAATATAATATAACATAATATAATATAATACAAACCTAGAAGGAAGCCGAAGTCTCAGACCACCCGAAAAACGCAAGGTTTGATCAGCTTCCCCAATGTACTATATATGGTCGATTATAATTGAGGATTATTATTACTGCATTATTAACCACTCTTCACAAATGTGTCAGTTTTCAAAGCACAAGAAAAAGAAGAAACACTGAGAAATGTCACTTGGATAAATCACCGGGCCTTCCCGACGGACACGCGCCCGCAAGCAGATAAAAGACAGACGCACAGATACGCACTTCCACACAACCAGTCCAACGGAGGTACGGTCACTCACTACAGTGACTACTGCTGCCACTCCCCAGTCCCCAGGCCAGGGAGAAAACGTTTAGCGGAGGACGACTGCTTGTAATGCAATCGCGCCATAGTAAATTGCTTCACTTTACGAAATATACCGTTCGGATGTTATTTCTGTTAATCCATATATTAACGAATTCGATAAAAAATGTTTATATAAAAATCAGATTCAATCAAAACAATTAAAATATAAAACCAAGAAAATTCCATGTTTCAAACAGGGTTTTAAGCAGTTAGTCCGAATCGTTATGAAATATTTCGTCACGTTTGGATATGAACAGGCCGACCAACCATGTTAACCGAGTGTCATCTGTTGCAGGAATGGTGTTTTACTAAACAAATAAACAACCATAAGTGGGCAGAGTTTGGGTTATTAACTGTTCGAAGATCTTTCGGTTAAAAGAATGTATTTTTTATTTAGCAACAAGATATAATTATCATAAATATTATATAATTATTTATCATAAATATGTAATTTATAACTTCCTTGACTGAAGGGTGATAAAATGCATTGTAGTATGAGGTTCGGTTGGCATGCCTGCAACGCCGAATGTTAAGTGGACCAGTTTGTATGTACGATAACTTCGAAATCTTTACATATGCTAATTTTCTTTTTAATATAAGGAGATAGTCAAATTGAAATAAAATAACTTGACAATGTGAATGAGAATTTAGATATATCAAATCAGGAAATTCGGAATATTATTGGTACAAACGAATCGTATCATGGGAGTCACATTCGTCATTCATTCGACATGTGAACGGAGTTGTCAGTGCTTTTATGTGAACTGCAATTGGCTAGAAAAGTCACTTTGAGTAGCCTACTGTATATGGGATAAACATCATTTGCTGTTGTTTTCCTTAAATTATGTTCGCAAGGATCTTTTAACTTCTCTTTTCGTGTTCTTTAATTATACGAGAAAGTATTTATTGAAGTTTTATTAGTTAACTTTTTTTCTGCTATGTTAAAGTTTTTAGTGTTACGTTTCCGTTCCACTTCTTGCTCATTGTCATCTGCTAGCCATAATTTAAGTTCATTATCAATGGAACATTATTTTCGTTTTCCCTGTTTAACCTCACCGTGAAGATTATAAATATTTTCCTCAGGATTTTAATAATTTACGCTTCGAAATAATAATAATAATAATAATAATAATAATAATAATAATAATCCGGTTTCTCTCTAAAGATACACTGAGTCATTTCCTTCTTTGACAAACCCTGACATGAATATAATCCCGAGTTTGTTGTTTGTAACCCCCCACCCCTTCGATGTGGGACCACCCCGACATAGTGAGGGGGCTCTTGAACCCCAGGAATTTGTTCCCGGGTTTGAGTCCAAGAGTCTCATATATGATGATATATTTGTTTGTATTAATTTTTGTGGAACTTTCCACTTTTGCAAAAATTTATTGGACATGTTAAATAGGAAAAGATATCATAACTGGGACTGGGTTTATATCCGAAGCTAATTAGTAGGAACTGTGGTAGGACCATCAACTGCCCGATAATGTTCGGACCGGAGAGATATCAGATTGGTAGCTCAAAGGCGAAACGGTTCTTGAGGGCTGGACCGCGGATTCCAGGGGGGAGTCTGGTTCTGGGGCATTCTATCTGGTTTGCCCATAACATGGTTAGGGTGGGGATGATTGTATTCTTGTCTGTCCTAGCAAGCGGGTCTGGCTTACACTTGGGCCACTAATCATGTTGTACCATCCCTTGTGGGGTAGGGAGCGGACATCTGGGAGTCGGTTAACACTTATGCCGTTGGTGGAAGAATAAACTCCATGAAAGGCTAATGATATCTTTTTAAGGTTTTCAGGTTTATTTATTTTTTATACTTAAATATTTATGTTGAGTTATTTTAAAGATTCAAGTACCCCTAGGACCTTTGATGGCAGTGACTTAGCACAGCTGACAACCACTAGAACTTCCTTTGACAACCTTTCTCTGGAAAAATCCAATAAAAATCCTAATGTAATTACACTGGAACCCTATGCTCCAGTACAAAGCAAAAAAAAAAAAGCAAATATCTTGACCCAACCTTGACTCACTTCGACTCCCTCTTTGGGAGTGGAAGTTGGTCAAGATTTCTGACCTTAGAAACAGAGAAGAAAATATCAGCATTGAAATTACATTACTGAAATGTCATTCAGACAAATAAAAGACCAGATGTGGTTGATAGAAACAAAAAAAAAAAAAAAATCGATCAGAAAATTACTTAACTACAAAAAATATCGATAATATAAAGTTATATACATAAAAACATGACATTATGAATAGTGTACAGGGTACCATAATACTCCCTGGTAATGAAGAAGAACCAATAGAAAAAATATATTGCTGGATTCCTTTAAAAAAAGGTACAACAATGTACAATATTGCGAAATATACGACATAGCCAGTAGACAGAGTAATGGAAAAACACTGAGAATATCAAAGATAAAATTTGAAGGCCATAAATTACCTTTAAAAATTAAAACCATGGGCCAAAGTAGAGAACTGAGACCGTATGTTCCAAAACCACTACACTGTAGTACGTATGGACATACTGGGAAAAATTGCCGTAATACATCTATATGAGCGTATTGTGGATCTGACAAACATCACACAGTGGAGGTGCGATGAACTGAAATGCGTGAACTGTGGACAGAATCACTATGCAAGATCTAAGGAGTGTATTTATTATATATACAATACAGAATTGAAATTACTTCAGGAAAGGACAGGGATGCCTATAAAAGAGGCCAAATTAGAACTAAAAGTTAGAGGAATGCATGATCCCGCTAGGAAACGACCGTTTTCTTCTATAATAAGATCAAACAATGAAACAAAAATGGAAATAGATAAGGGTAACAAAAAACTGACACATAAATCCCAAGGAAATATAACTACTTTGCAAGAAGAAACTAATGCAGCAAAAACCAAGAAATACTTACAAATACTTGTTCAAATTCATTTGAAATATTAACAGAATTGGAAGCACAAGAAAATACAAATACCACAGAATATTAGAAGATAGTTACGATGAATTAGAAGCCAAAGAAGAAAAAAAGGGGGCTTTAGAGAGAGATCCACCCAAGACCAACAAAAAACCGACTATTATTAGAGATACATCAATTAAACTAAAGACGTGAGACCCGAAGAAAGAACATAAATCGAAAAATGGTAAGAATATACCTTTTTCTCCTAGAATAATAATAAAACCAATGGAAACAGATACCCAGAACATTAAAGAAATAGTAGAGGAACAAACCATTGACAAGAATGATTAAGTGATGGGAGAAGAGATTACTTCATGACCAACGATAGGTGCAACAAGAGTAAATGAAAAAACGACACATGAAAACACATGTGGATGTAATGAATGTTTCATTGAACAGTACAACAAAAACAAAAGCATAACAAAAGACAGTTTAACAAAAACTGTACGAAATTTTATAAGATATAAAGAAACTACTAGTTTAGACACTCACGAAAGGGGCTGTATGTACATTGGACATCTAGTATCTTATAAAGAAAAACAAATAAATATCGTAAATAGAATTTTAGGAAAAATGCAAATTGATGATCCACAAAAAGAAAATAACACTTGAACACACTAACGTAATGTTTTCAATAATTATATTATACAATGGAACGTAAATGGTCTACATACAGAATACATTTGGGAGAAATACAACGATTACCAAGGAAATATGAACCAATGATAGCCTATTATGTTTACATGTCAAAAAAACAATATCAACAATAGGTAATTATACCTTAGTATCTACATCTAGAGAGGAAGACCCCCTCGATTTGGGACCACCTTGACGTGGTGAGGGGGCTCTTGAACCCAGTTAGTCTGCTCTCGGGTTTAAGTCCAAGAGTCCCACATGCCATTATATATTTGTTTGGATTACATTCTGTGGAATTTTCCACTGTTGCTAAAATTTATTGGACCTGTTAAATAGGAAAAGATATTATAGTAGGAACTGTGGTTGCACCATCAACTGCCCGATAATGTTCGGACCTGAGAGATGTCAGGCGGAACTATTCTTTAGGGCTGGACCACGGATTCCTGGGGGGTCTGGTTGTAGGGATAGGACTCTTGGCATTCTATCCGGTTTGGCCGTAACATGATTAGGGTGGGGATAATTGTATTCCAGTAATATTGTCAGTCCTAGCAAGCGGGTTTGGCTTACACTTGGGCCACTCTAATCATGTTGTGCCATCCTCTATTAGTGCAGCAGATTGCTGTAAAAATCGTTCAGATAGTGAAACAAGCATGAAATTTGGCACAAACATTCCTAAGACTACGCTCTCTTAGAAAAGGGCGCTGGCCACCTGAAAATCCAAGATGGCGGCTATTTTTCAAAATGGCCGCCATCTATGTTGAGATTCACTGGTTTGGGAGCATCTATTGGATGGAATATGCCAGTTTTTTTTTTTTAAACCTCGACTTTTAGGTTATAAAAATGTTCCATACCACACATTTTATTGAAAACCCTTACTAAATGAATTGTAACCAAGATGGCGTACAAAATGGTTGCCATAAAAGTTTTTTTTCTATCCACAGCGCTAGCAGACATAGAGACCAACTGTTTTTATTTAATGGTATATTCATGTGATCAGACAGTTTAACTAATATGCTATTTTCAACTGAAATAGTAATGGTATGGTCACATACAACATTGTGTCTAAGACTGTAACCATAAAAAGAAAAGAAGAGAAATACGGACTAAACGCAACCAATCTATGTATAGGTCTCTCAACCTACACCTTTGAAAAATTCGAGGATAAGAAGGTAGGCATAGCATGACACGTTGGATGCTCAAGCTAGATTATCTACTGAAGAGAGGGCAATATTTATCTAGACTTCACATTTGCAAGTGCACAGAGCTGTGCAGGGAAGACCCAGCTTGTAGCACTTGCACCTTTCCCGACAGCCTGCTTTGCATCCACATTTGGTAAGCTGTTGGCAACTCTTGGCTAAGGGCGAGTTGGTTGTCCAGAGGACTTGCCATGCTTCACCAGACTTTGCCATCCCCACTCAGCAGGGTTCTCTGGCTGTGGCTGACACTGGGTGGCCTGCCCCACACACAACCAGCCTGGTACGCAGCATGCTTGGTGTGTTGGAGGAGAGCTCCTGGTTGGTGGAATGGCCTCATATGCCCTTTGTTTTCTGGCAAACATATCAAGTCTAGCCTCATCCACAGTGCCAGCAGTGCTGGATCTTTCATACATAAGTATGACAAACCTCTCCAGGACCTTCAGGTCACTCTCTTCCACTCTGAGAGGGTAGTGACTCAGTTTGGAGAACACAGTGGAGGCCTCTGGAAAGATGTTCCATGTCTGCCAGGCGGTCTTCTTGCCCTTGCTCCGGAAGGCTGACACTGTATCACAGCCTGTGAACACATGGAAGAAGAGCATGCCATTCACCTTCTCCTGGCCCAGAGAGTTGCACAGGTCATGCACAGCAATCCAGCGCAGGCTCTGGCCTTGGCCAAATGCCACCCATAGCTTCTCTAGCCCTAGATTGTGGAGAGTGGAGAAAGCACTGACTGCAACGACAAGAACATCTGTGTCATTTGCTTTAACCGTGATGGTCTTGGCTCCATGTTCTGTGGCATATTTGGCATGGAGAAAGATGCGGGTGTCAGCTTCCTCATGAGAGCACTTTTCCAGTCCCTGAAGACTAGCCTCATGAGTGCTGAGGACAGCAGACCCTTTCGTGGCAATGACAACATTTGTGGCAGACATCTGGGCAACTTGTCTGCCAGGAACTGGAACAACTCTGTCTTGTTGGCATCGTGTCTTAGGAAATTGCGCCAGTTGGATGGAATTGTGTTCTTGTCTGTCACCTTGTGCCTTCCTCCTTGACCACGTTGGAGCCTGGTCTCAGCTTTGAGGCTGGATGTATTGTATACATCAAATACAAGATGTGATGATGTGTACTTGCTGCTATAGGATTGTATCACAGGCAAGAAGTCGCAAAGTGCATAGCCCTCAAAGGTCTTTCCTTTCTTTGGTGGCAAGGCATGGACCAAAGCTGATCCATCTACAATGAGGACATCAGTCTTTGGTTCTTTGTCTTCTAGTGTAACATGACTCTCCAGGACCGAGGTCAGCTGAGACTTCTGACATGTGTACAGCCTACCACCCTCACTAAGGGAAGCTGGGAATGTTTGATTCTCGTGCTGGAAGAATTCCTACAGATCACATTCACGGCTCTGACAGGATATAAATAGCTTTGAGAAAAGCTGGCAATCCTCCTTCAGAAGTTTCTGCTTTACTGTTCTACAGGAGCAGCTTCTTGCCTGAAGAAGTCAGTTCTGTTCTTCTTTATCGGCTCATAGAAGGAGACTGCATTGTTTGCCAAAGAGTCTGAAAACTTCTGAAATTTAGTGCGGCCTCTGTCAAGGTGTGTCTGTAGAAGTTCTGCTGAGCTGGGGTGGGCAATGTCTTTGTTGTCAATGGAATACAGATCCTGGCTCTCTTCCTGAAAAGGACTTCCCAAGTGTTGCAAAGCCAATGACAGCTTGCTGACTCTCTCCAAGAATGTCTTCTGCGCATGAGGTGTTTGTTCATGGTGTGTTGTCTGCTCATTAGACTCCTTACTTTGAACCTCTGTTTCGTATGCAGACACCAAGCGGATGATCTCTGGGCCAGCCACCATCCATCTTCTGAGTGCTGACGGATCTTCAGTCAGCCCAATGGCTCCGCCATCAGCCTTTATAAAGGCATTGGTCTGCTCATGAGCTTGGTCAAGAGCCATTGCTGAGAACTGGCGACTGGTCTTGTGCACAACAAAGTTGCCAGCCTTGAACTCCTTGTGCAATTCTGGGTGTGAACTCTCTAGGGTAAGCATGTCCCTGAGGTGAATAGGCAGCCAACGAGCATAGTTTGTATTATTGTTGGAAAAGAAGTAGGGTATCAGCTCATGCAATGCCTGGCAGTAGAGGACAAAATTGGCCTCACGGAAGGACCTGATCAGTAGGAATATCACAAGTTCCATAGACAACACCATGTGCCAGAAGTGGAACTGTGGACTCTGCTGTCTTCGAAGGTCACACCACTCCTCAAACTCTAATGCCTGCTCATTGTTGTTTGCTTTCTCAGCACAGTAGTCAGTGTATGCTGTCCTCAGGAGTTTGTACAAACTAGAGGCTGTAACCTGGTGCATCTGCCGTGTCCTGGTTACACTTGCAGCTGACAGGAAGGATTCTGCAGTTCCAGATGAAGCAACTCCTGCCTCCACCAGAGCTCCTGTCCAACCACTGCCATGAAGAAGAGTACCAAGAGATGTCATTGCTGCCATCTCAATGTGCAGACCACCAAACATTACCAGATACTTGTCTTCGCCATACTGATCAGGCCACTGCCACTGCACCTGCTTTGCTACGGCATAGATTGGCTGATCAGCTGTGATTATGGGTATCTGGCCAGGGTTCAGAAAATCAGTGACATCCTGCACTTTCTGCATCACGTGTTTGATCGTAGCAACAGAATGAGCCTGATCATGCAGGAGAGGAAGCAATGAAGTTATGGTTACTTCAAATTCTGGGCTTCTCTTCATTGAAGCGTGATGAGCTGACCACGTCAGATTCACTGCATCATCTATTTCCTGGGTGACTATGACCTTGTCTAGCCACTGATACTCCAGTGCAAGCTGTGGCCCCAAGATATCTGTGGGTGGCTTTGGTATTGCAGTGTTTGGTGGCACAGGGTTCTTTGTTTGAAAGGAAGCTGGTGAGATGTTTGTGAATGTGTCCGGCAATTCAGGCACCGACCTCACTTTCTCAGGTGCAAACTTTAGTTGCTGTCTTTCCTGTCCAGTGTTCTCCTTGGTGGGGTGCTGAAATATGGAGATGCTAGTTCCATGGAAGGAGGTAGTGGCAGTAGTTGCAGATGGGTTGTGGTCGATGTTGTCCATCACTGCAGTGGTGAACAACCCTTTTCGCAGTACTGGGGACAGACCACACCCTCCTCCACATATTTGCTAACTGTGGCATCTCCTAACTGTGCAGAGACCTCCAGTACTCTGTCATAAGAGATACTGAGGCCATACTGATGTAGCATTTCAACCAGGTTTCTCTTCCTGGTTTTGGCATAGACTGAGAGTCCCATGTAGACTGGGAATGGTGTTTCTCTGTCTTTGGAGTGTCTATGAGTTGTTGCTCCCTCTTTGTATCGGGAGTAGCAGTTGAACTGCATGAGCTGTGCAATGGCCTGGTCTGACTTTGATGCTCCAAATCGTAACTGTGACTTGATGTCAGCCCCATGCTCAACCATCCCTACAAACTGGAGCAGGAGAGGAGGCACAGAATTTCGTACACAAGCCTCAGAAAATGTGCCATCAAACCGTGACTGATGATCAAGTATAGACTTTCTGAGAATATTTGCTGCTTTAGCAATGATAACTGCCTCTGAAAGATCAGATGATTGAGCAAGTGCTTTTCCCACATCCTTTTTGAAATGCAAGTAATACATCTCTGCCAGATTTATGAGCCTCAAGTTCTGGAATTTCTGCCAGAAGTTTGTCTTTGAGTCTCGTGGAATTTACACTTGGTGACTCTACACCTAATTGTTCCAGACGTTGTTGGTAGAGGTGGCAAATATCTGCCAGCCGAAATGTGACTGGATCATCTGAACAAAGGTTGTTTTCAACAATGTATGTCATCAGTTCTGACAGAACTAGTGGATACACATCTGATTCTGACTCAGTGCTACCTTGGTCTTTCTCAAGGCTCCTCAGGTAGGACCTTTTCTGTTGTAGAGGGCACAAAGACAGGCATGGTGATACTTAAACTCCTGTGCAATGACATCCCCACCAGTCAACTTAGCAAGGAGCTTGCCATCACTAAGTATCTCTGCACATTCACGCAATTTCAAGTCAAGGCCCTTAGTACTAGCCTGTCTGAGATCAGATGCAGGTGCCACTTTCTCACAGAAAATGCAAACTTCATTGTCATGACTGGTTCGGCGCAGTTTTGCACGACTAGTCTCAGTGTTGCTGGTCTGGTCATTGGATTGTCGCTTTCTTGCACGGTCCAGTTTAGTGTTGTTAAACAACAAGCGACAGTTCACATGGTATTTTGCTGCATTTTTCCTGAGAGTGGCCTCTATGCCATCACCTTCATCCAGCCTTGCTGGATCCATTATCAGTGGCATTTCATTAATTTCACTGAACATGGGAATGTTCCTTGCCAGCATTGTGTACCCATCATGGTCTAGGACATGATGACTTGGAGGTGATGTCAAGTGCTCACCTCTTTTGTCCTTCTGACAAAGACAACACAAACTCCAGTTTGTTTTTCTACTGCTCAATATTGGATTGGCATCACATTCTGCCATGATTTCACTTTTGATTAAGGCCGAGGGGTTATCCTTTACCACCTTAAACAAAGCACACATTCCTGTATGGGATTCAACTAGGTTCGGTCTCCTACACCTAGCCCGATCATTCATCCAGTGCCATTTAAGTCCCGTGTGATCTGTACACCATCCGGGTAAGTACATGAACCATCATGTACAGCCCCATACCCTTGGCTCGGCTCTCTGCGCTGGCACATCCTGTCTATTCAGGTGCGGCTATCTAACTATAGCTGGTCTGGGGCTGTTAGAAAGCATTTGGGACACTAAACTAAACTATACTACAACTACTAGTCTAAGACTACAGGATTAGTAAAGCTGGATTAGCTGGCACTGAACCCCATGCTGAGTTACACAGCAGTGATGTCACCAGTGTGCCCTGGTTGTGTGCAGACATACACTCTTTTACATTTATTAATTTTCCTTCAAAATTGATGAGTTATTCGAAAGAGATGGCCTCATTAGGATCTAAAACCACAGAAACCAAGATCCATGCTTAAAACGATAATTGTTGAACGGGCATTATTTCTCATTATAATTATTGTTTCTACCTTTTCTTGGCAGCCATATAGCCCCCATATTTAAAGGTAAACTGTACTGGGAAGCTACAGAAACATAATATTCACAAGAAATAGTATGGAAGAGCTTTACCATATTGCTAGAAGCAAATACATGCCATTCTAGTGAAAAATTAGCCAAAATCTGTCGATACTGGCCGCCATCTTGGAATTTGGCCGCCATATTAAATTTTTTGCGTGGCCAGCGCCCTTTTCTGATAGAGGGAACTTTAAAGAGCACTTGTGCAAAATTTCATGCTTGTTTCACTATCTGAACGATTCTTATGAAATATGCAATTATCTGCTGCACTATATGGGGTAGGGTAGGGACACATACATTTGGGAGTCAGTTTTCACTTGTACCATTGGCAGAAGAATAAACCCCATGAAAAGCTGATGATATCTTTTTAAGGTTTTCAGGTCTATTTATTTTTTTGCCACTTCAATCTTAATGCTCAGTTGTGTTAATTATTTAAGTACCCCTGGACCCTTTGATGGTAGCGACTTGGCACAGTTGACAACCGCAGGAACCTCCTCTGACAACCGCTCTGTGGAAGTTGGTCAAGATTCCTGACCTTAGAAACAGAGAAGAAAATATCGCCATTGAAATGAGAAAACTTCCTGATGAATCGACATTCAACTACTGGAATGTCATTCAGACAAGTAAAAGAACAGATGTGGTTGATAGAAACCACAACAAGAAATCAATCAGAAAATTACTTAAATATAAAAAATCTTAAATATAAAATATATTGACAATGTAAAAGTGCATATAAAAAAACATGACAATATGAACAGTGTACAAGGTACCATAGTACTCCCTGATAATGATGAACCAATAAGAAAAGAATATATTACTGGATTCCCTTAAAAAAAGGTACAACAATGTACAAGATTGCGAAATATACAGCATAGCCAGTAGACGGAGTAATGGAAAAACACTGAGAATAGCAAAGATAAAATTTGAAGGCCATGAATTACCCTTAAAAATTAAAATCTTGGTCCAAAGCAGGGAACTGAGACCGTATGTTCCAAAACCACTACAGTGCCAAAACTGTAGTATGTATGGACATACAAGGAAAAATTGCCGTAATACATCTGTATGTGCGTACTGTGGATCTGACAAACATCCCACACAGTGGAGGTGTGGTGAACCAAAATGCGTGAACTGTGGACAAAATCTCCATGCAAGATCTAAGGAGTTCATGTATTATATATACAATACAGAATTAAAATTTCTTCAGGAAAGGACAGTAATGCTTATAAAAGAGGCCAAATTAGAATTAAAGGTTAGAGGAATGCATGATCCCGCTAAGAAACGAATGTTTTCTACAGTAATAAGATCAAACAATGAAACAAAAATGGAAATAAATAAGAGTAACAAAACCCTGATAGATCAGTCTCGTATAAAATTAACCGCTTTGCAAGAAGAAACTAATATAGCAAAGGACCAAGAAATGTATACAGATCTTTGCTCAATGAAGATTTAAGGTGAAGGAGAACGGGATCATCGTGTCAAGAGATCTTTGAGAGATACAGTAGAGTCCATTGGTAAGTATGGTGGCGTTTCTTTACTCTCCACTTAAATGTATGTGGTGTTGTGGTAATCACCATGACTCCCTATTTTCTTACTCGGTGCCTGATAAAACACCATCTCATTACAGAACAAGGTGTAGGAGCAACACACGGCATAACTTTCGATCCTAGAGACTTTTGTAAACCATTCCAGCCAGAATATAAGAGATATTTAACCATACATAACAACTCAAGAAAACAATTCCCAAATGCTAACCAATTCTATGATTTGCTAGAGTCCAAAAACTTATACACACTTACTGATCACACTTTTGAGTTTTATACTAAGGGTTAAAAACATCTCATAGATGAATATAAATTCTTTGCCGGTAAATCCGCTACTGCCAGAATCACCGAAGCCACTTGGTCAGTAAGCTTAGTTCATGGCAGGCACGATGAAACAGTTAGCGAATCAGTTACAACAAAGCGTTCAGGTGATGTCACGATTTTTTTCGCACAAAACCCAATAAAAGCAGACATTGCTTGGGCTGTAGCAAATGAAGTAACACCTTTCATAAGTCAAGATTGTCCAGCCTTTAAATTTAATGAATTAATGCGTTTACCCAAAACTATGGAAACTGTAGGTCAATTCTTCACTAGGAAAACTCCTCCCTCACGTTGGTATAAACCTGATCCCTCAGATGTAGAACCAGTCACTGAACCGCCTTCTGTTCCTACTCCTGCATACAAAAAATATGCACTCTTGCCTTTAGGGGATGGACAAAATGATTCTATTGGTTATGATAAAATAGCTACATCCACTCCACAATACACTGATTATGCATTACAAAAATATCAAGCAGCACCTGCTATGCCACAACAATTAATTTGGTTTGATAGGCAAAGTGGCACAAATACAGCTGCTCAAAACACAGCACGAGCAGAAGAACGTGATATTGAACTATCCACTTCCATTACATTCGAGTTCTTACTCAAAAATTATGTTGAAGATTATCTCTGTCCTGATTTACGTTACTTGAAGCATAGAGTTAGTCCCGTCACAAGGCTTTCAACTGATAAACAAAACGTTGGCTATGCAGTCAGTGGTAATACATCTCATTATCAATTTACAGATGTCAAGAAATTGTGTGTAGATATCAACAATGAAATCTTCCAAACTTCTCCTTTATCCCCCACATCCTGGCAAAATGGTACGACTCTCAACGTCTACGATCATGAAGAATACACCACACAAAGCGGAAGGATCACAGGAATCATCAGCGCCACAAACTTAGATTCAACACAAGTCTTCAAGTTTTATATTAATGATAAGCTAGATAATATTTTCAAGTATCATTTAAGGAATTTTAACACTACAGTTAAGGAAAAACTTACTAACCAAACCATGACTATTTTACTTAAGGAAAATAATGTATTCTCAGTTAAGGATATACACTTTTGTGAACTCAGAACTCCCATAACAATGTTAGATATTAAGAAATTCAATGAGAAATATCTGTTAAAATTAAGGGATTATGCACTTTGTAAACCAGAACTGAAATAAAGAATGAGGAGTCCCTTACATGCCATGACATGACTAGGGGTCTTATATTTAAACGATCCACTGTCAGCGTCCTGGCATCTGTACGGGTTCAATATGCAGCAAGTTCAGTCCTGGTAATGGTGTCAAGATTTTCACCATGTTCTGTAAAGTGACATTATGGTGAACGCCACACCACATTATTTATTGTGGCAAGTTTTCAAACACCACATTATTTATATTGGAGATTTTTGAAAGACCTCAATTTTTAACTTCTCTTTTTATATCCGTCCATCTCCCAAAACTCAGGGCCACGGCCCTCTTTTTTTTAATCGAACAAGGTCCTGAGGATCGGTTCTAAGAACCAACATGAGGGAGGAGCTTTCCTAGTGAAGAATTGACCTACAGTTTTAATAGTTATGGACAAACGCATTAATTCATTAAATTTAGAGGCTGGACAATCTTGACTTATGAAAGGTGTTACTTCATTTGCTACAGCCCAAGCAAGCAATGTCTGCTTTTATTGGGTTTTGTGCGAAGAAAATCCTGACATCCCCTGAACGCTTTGTTGTGACTGATTTGCTAACTGTTTCATCGTGCCTGCCACGAACTAAGCTTATTGACCAAGTGGCTTCGGTGATTCTGGCAGTAGCGGATTTACCGACAAGGAATTTATATTCATCTATGAGATGTTTTTGACCCTTAGTATAAAACTCAAAAGTGTGATCAGTAAGTGTGTATAAGTTTTTAGACTCTAGCAAATCATAGAATTGGTTAGCATTTGGGAATTGTTTTCTTGCGTTGTTATATATGGTTAAATATCTCTTATATTCTGGCTGGAATGGTTTACAAAAGACTCTAGGATCGAAAGTTATGCCGTGTGTTACTCCTACACCTTGTTCTGTAATGAGATGGTGTTTTATCAGGCACCGAGTAAGAAAATAGGGAGTCATGGTGATTACCACAACACCACATACATTTAAATGGAGAGTAAAGAAACACCACCATACTTACCAATGGAGTCTACTGTATCTCCCAAAGATCTCTTGACACGGTGATCCCGTTCTCCTTCACCTTCTCTCTTCATTGATGGGGTTGGACTTGGTGTTATATCTGCCATGGTGGATGAGATGCCGGACCCCTTCTGTTGCTCTCTGTATGATGTCTGCGTTGAGAATAAGGAACCTGTGCAGTGTTTCGGCTTTTATATGCCTGGTTGCTGGTGGTAACCCGCTGGTGTTAACAACACCATCTATAATTGGAATGTTGAAAGTGAATTTTAGGATCCTGCAGTTGATGGCTTCTTTGCACATCAATTCTTTGTGAACCTGGACATTTCAAAGTGAATGGTAAAAATATATAAAAAAGAATTTATTTTCAATGAAATATTGACTGATCACTCATAAAGAACAAGCAAGACATCAGTCATAGCTGGGTGAAATCTTCCTCTGACAAATCATTGTCTCCTGAGTAGCAGAGGTGTTCAACAATCGAAAGATCTGGGTGAAACTTGTGGTTTCCTTCTTGGAATATTAAAATTCCAACTTCATCACTTGTCCCCTTAGCAAACAAACCTCATATTTCAGTGAAGTTGAAGTCCTGTTAAGGAGAAAGGTTAAGCTTCCTGTATTTCTGCTGTGTTCATCCAAAACTAAGGGGAGAAATCTCGTCTTCATCCTATATGATGGACTGGTCTGACTCACAGGGCCAGGAACTTGTGTGGTTCTCATCTCTCTACAGGCCCACACTGACCCAGTCAGTCCTCAGGGCAGATGTTACAACAGAAGCCTTCCTCATCCTGGCAGGAGGAGCAAAATACAAGATGGAAAATACAGAGCTTATGCAATACAGAACAACAACCATAAAGTCTGGATAACGTTTACCTGTAAACAATTAACCTAAATTGACCAAAACAAACTCCAGATACAACGAATCTTTTGAATTCTGATACAGAGAGTCTTCTGTATTCTGATATGAGTTGCAAAAACACCAAATACATGAGACAGAGGGAAAAGGAAAATTGTTGTCAGCCAACTGAGCAAATGTTCAACTTCGTACAAACAGTTGCTTCCCATTTGGGGAAATCCACATGAAGGCAGCATTCAGTGACTACTCCCCAACAACACATCACAAATGTCGACCATATTTGAGAGCATCAAGTCTCCAGTCAAATGCAGACTGTGAAACCCTGTAGTCTCCAACACAACTTTTACTCATAAAACAAAATAATTGAGGTTCTTCACTGCAAGAGTGCAGATGTAAACAAGCAAGATTAAGGGAACATTAACACTGTGAGAGTTATTCTAATTTTATAAAAGCTTCACCAGTTTTAAGGATCAACTTTAATATCACAGCTAATATTTGGTCATCCTCTGCAAAGGAAGACTTTTTGAAGTGAAATAAACAGCATTAAGAAGACATTTGTGCAATAAGAAAAGTTCTGCAGGTTATAAAGAGGAATTTGGATAAGCAAACAGCAAAGTCACATAGTACATTACCACTGACAATCCATCAGTGATTACAATTTGGGAACAGACCTATTGTCTATGTCCTTGATTCTTGTAAGTCCTCTCATTAAAATATCAGGCGTAAGTAGAGGGTTCGCAACATTATTACTAGGCTACTTGAAATGATTGACCATTTTTTAAATATACTTGACAGAGCCTTCAATGAATGATATTTACTGAGTCTCATTTGATCTATTGTTTCTCATCAACACAGATTTCAAAACCATGAGTTGACCAGATCAGCCAATCTTCTCACAAGACACCCAATCCCAATCAATCCTTTATGCCTTACCTGTGAGATGTCTGTTACTTCCAAACCAGTGGTAAGCCTACTTTAAAAGCCTAACCTTCAACTGGGGATACAAGATAGCCATCCTAAACATCTTTTGAGCAAGGGACTGACACAGCACCCAAAGGATACCACTAAATAGGGGATGTCTTCAACACAGCACTCTTCATATGCATGCCACAGCTAGGAACTGTCCCTAATGCTTTGGTGTCTCGTAAATAACAAGCAATACTCATAGTGGGCTTTTGCACTGCAACCAAACTTGCAACCTAAGGTCTATACAGAACTGTATCTCCTTCAAGAGTGAATATTCTACTTTTCCTGGAACACAAAAACATTTCCAGCACAAAAAAGCAAGAAACAGAACTCTGAATACATTATGAAACCAAGAAGACCCCAAAGCAGGCGGCCAGTTCTGTTGGTGTTCCCAGAGAAGAGAAGGAAGACCAAGCAGCAAAGACCCACAACTCTTCCAGGAACTGACCTCATGTCTCCCTCTCCTCAAAGATCCCCTCTCACAGAGGGAGGATTAGCAAGCAACCCTACAGAAACAGGGATCCTTCACCTTACAGGACTCCTCAACGCCTTCAATAAAATAAAGCAGTGGAAATAACCACTACAATTTCATACTCAATACATTTAATGTGGTCATTAAGACACACATGAAATCACTGTACTTTTAAAATGGGAGATACCAAAATGATCTGGAAATCCTCTGATATCATCAGGGAAAGAGCCATAGTTCATATAACAGGCAAGACAGATAACAGACTGATTTGGACAAAATTCAGAAGCCCATAAATGGCCAACAATGCCTATGCTGACCTAGCTGAAGGCCTCTTTCAGAAGTAACTGAATTCAAAGGACATAATATAGAGGGATGAATAAATTTGTTTGTATTTAGCATTTCCCAACGTTTTGTACAAGCAAAAGAGAGAGAGAGAGATTTGAGAGAGAGAGAGAGAGAGAGAGAGAGAGAGAGAGAGAGAGAGAGAGAGAGTGTAATGGTCGTTGGTGAGTGGTTTGGTTGTTGGAAGAGGATGAGGTCGTTAGTTTGTTTACGGCGCTGTCTGTCTGTGGAATATGTGAAGGATTTTTCGGTTTTGGAGGGAGTCTTGAGCTGAGTTCTGTGCAAGGCGGACATTGATGGTGGATTATTGTATGCTTCATGAGTCTTGTGTTTTCCGTTGGATGTCATTGTTGTCTGTGCATGTGTCTCTTCCTTTTTGCTGTTTTTTTTTGGGGGTTGAAAGTCTGTTTTCAGTTTTTGTTTGTGTAATTTTTGTGTACTGTGTTGGCGACCGTGGACCTTCATCCATCTCCAGCAACCGAGGATCAGGTATGTGGTTATATGTTCGGTGTATCTGTGTTGTGTATTGTTTTTTGTGTTTTAAATCCCGCCACATAATATTTGGCGCCCAACGTGGGGCAGCTGGTATTGCAGCTGCAAGTGAGATTGGTGGCTGGTAGTGTGACTGAAGAGAAGGATGGAAGAGGAACTGGTGAGGTTGAGAGAGGAGAATACGTGGTTGAGGGGTGAGAATGAGAGATTGAGGAGTCAGTTGGAGGAGATGGGGGGAATGCTAAGGAGTGCAAAAGAAGAAATGAAAGGGGAGATGAAAGAGTCAGAAGAGAGAATGGAAGAGAGGATGGATAAAAAGTTGGAGGGAATGATGAAAAGTGTGGAAGAAATGATGAAAGGTATGTTCAAGGGTGTTTTTGGAGAAGGGGCTGTTGGAGGCAGGTTCTCTGGAACGTGTGAAGGGCAAGAGAGAAAGAAAAGGAGGAAGAAGTGAATGGAAGCGTGAGTGATGAAAGTGATATGGGAATAGGAAGTAAGAAACGAGAGAATGAAAGGCAGGGTAAGGAAAAGGGGAATGAAAAGCAAGGGAAGGAACAGAAGGGAAAGTAAGGATAAGTCAGGGAAGAAAAAAAGGGAAGAAGGGAAAGGGAAAGGAAATTGGTAAGAAGGGTAAGGAAGTGGGAAAGGCAGGAAAGAAGGGAGAGGGTGAAGGCAGTAGTGATAGTGAGGTGGATGGAGGGGAGTGGATAAAAGTGGATAAAAAGAGGGGAAGAAGAGTGTAATGAGTAAGATGAATGTAAGTGTGAAGTGGACTCTTTGTATTCGGAAGAGGGTATGAAAGGACAGAGTGAAAGTAGCGAAAGTGAGAGTGAAAGTGAGAAAGAAGTGAGAAAGCCTATGTATGTGAGGGAGGTACCCCGGTGTGAAAGGTATAATGAGTATGGAAGTAGGGATGTGCATGATTTCTTTAGGGAGTATGAAAGGTTTTGTCAGGATAAGTATGGGGGAAAGTAAGAGAGTGTGGGCACGAGAATTAGGAGAATATTTGACTGGGTTTTTGCTTGATATGTATAGGGTTATTATGAGTGTGGGAGATGTTGAGTATGACAAGGTGAAAGCTAGACTAGTTGAGCAAGCGAGGCGTATGAAAGCGAGTGTTAAGTATAAGAGGAAGAATGAATTTGATGAGGCAAGAATGAAAGCTGGGAAACCTTGTCACTGTATGCTTGTAGGCTGGAGACGTTGGCAAGGAAGAAGTTTGGGGATGATGGGATAGATGAATGTAAGGAGTTAGTACGGAAGTTGTTAGGGACAGTGCCAGATGGAGTTAGAGAATTTGTGAACTTGAAGCGGAAGGAGAAGAAAAGATGGACGAATGAAAGGTTGACTTGGGGAGAAATTTTGGAAATTGTAGAAGATTATGAGCTTGACAGGGTTATAAAGAGAGCAGAAGTGTAAGTGTAAGGGCTGGGGTAGATGAGAGAGTTCCAGAGTTTGGAAGCTTTAGGGATGCAGTGTTGAGGGGGCCAATGAGAATGGCCGATAGTGTAATAGATAGGAGTGTAAGAGCAAGTAATGTGGAGGTGCCAGTGAGGATGAATGATGGGTTTGTATGGGGAACAACGGGTTGGACGGGTTAGGGATAGTAGTGTACAAAGGGGAAGGTCGGTGAGTGGAAGTCGAGGCAGAAGTGTTTTAGATGTGGAAAGGAAGGACATACAAAGAATGAGTGTAGGTGGGCTTTAGGAGAGTGTTTGGTGTGGGCAATCAGGACATTTGGTAAGGGAGTGTACGAAAGATAGGGGTTAAATGCTACAGGTGCGGACAGGTGGGTCATATTGCTAATGGTTGTAGGGGGTACCCGAGTGAATGTAATATGTGGCAACTGAGGTAAGAATGGGCATTATGCGAGAATGTGTTCAGAACCGAGAGCGAAGTGTGTCGAATGTGGAATGGAAGGGCATGTATCAAGTGTATGTAGACGAAAGAGGGTGACTGTGACAGCGAATTCGGGAAACTGAGTGTGAAGGGGTTCAAATGGGTGGATCCTCCAGGATGCAAGCGGTGCGTGTGATGCATGTACGTGAGGGGTTGTTGCATGAGGGAGGTTTTGCTGGAAAGACTGACGAGTGCATGAGTGTGCAAGTGTGTTGTAAGGGAGTAAGATTGATTGCCTTAGTAGATACCGGGTGTAGTATGAATGTCATATTTAAGAATGGATGTGAGAAATTGAGGAATACGTGTGAGATTAGGAATTGTCAGGGGGAAGTAAGAGGGATTGGAAATTTAGGGGTAGCAGTGGTTGGAAGAGTGTGTGAACGGTTAGAAATTGGGGGTGTAGTGATGGATGAAAGTGATTTTTGTGTGATTGAGAGTACGAATGATAAATATGATATTTTGTTGGGATGTGAGTTTTTGAAAAAATGCGGGATGGTGAGCCGTCCTAGTATGAATGTAATTGAATTACGTATGAAAGGGGATGTGCTTAGGGGATTTGTATTTGGGGAAGGATGGTAGGGTTGAGCAAAAATTGTGGAAGAGAGTGCCTGTAATTGTGACAGAGAGGGTAAAAGTGCCACATGAGATTGGAGAAGTTGTGAGTGTGAAAGTGGCATGGCCGGATAGCCTCGGGATAGCCAACAATGATAGGTGTGAGTATGTGGTTGAGGAATAGACATAAATAAATTAGTCAGGGCAAATATGTGTGTATATGATGGGGTTTTGAACATGGGAGATCCGAGGGTATATATAACGTCATTGCGAGTGTCAGGAAGAAGCGAGTCCGAGGAATATGTGAGGGAGATTGCATGGGAATATTACGACGTTGGTGAATGTGGATGATGAGAGGTACGTGAAGGTATGGCAGGTGATGACAGGTGATTTGAAAGGAGCTAATGATTGGACGTATGAGGAGTTGAAAGAAAGAGTAAAGGTAGATGAAAATGTAAGTGATAACGTAAGAGAACGATTGAGGAGAATGTTGTGGGATAGGCGGGGGCATTGAGTCGTGGAGACGAGGATTTTTGGGGATCAAGCTTCCCGAATTTAAAATAGTTCTGAAGACGACACCCCTATATCAGCGTCCCCGACATTTTTCTCCGTCTATCAATCGTGAGATAGAGGAGCAGTGTGAGGAGCTTGAGAGGGTGGGAGTGATTGAAAGGAGCACGAGCGCCTGGAATAGCCCCATTGTACCGTACGTAAGCCAGATGGAAGTTTGCGAATGTGTGTGGATTATCGGAAGGTGAATGAAGTAACTGTGAAAGAGCGATTCCGATGAATGTGGTGTCTGATTGTGTGTACAAGATGAATGGAATGAAAGTGTTTACAAAATTAGATCTGGTAAGGGGCTGTTACCAGATGCCTCTGGAGGAAGGGAGCAGGCATATTACGGCCTTTTCTAGTAGTTCCTGCCACTACCAGTTCCGGAGATTAAGTTTCGGACTGTCTAATGCGCCTGCTGCCTTCCAAAGGGCAATGAATGTGGTTCTGGCTGGGTTTGATCGCAAGAAGGTAACTGTTTTTATAGATGATATTTTGATTGCGAGTGAGACTGTAGAAGAGAATATGGAACTGCTTGAACGAGTGTTAGAAAGGTTGAAAGAAGTAGGAATAAAAGTAAAACTTGGAAAGTGTGCTTGGTTGGCTGGGGAGGTGGAATTCTAGGGCATATGGTGAGTGGAAGAGGTGTAAGGAAGAGTGATAAGTTCGTGAACAAAGGTAAAGGAATTTCCACGTCCCCGGACCGTGCGTGAGTTGAAAGGATTTTTAGGTTTGATTGAGTTTGGAAGGAAGTTTATAAAAGATTGTTCAGGGATCGGGAAACCACTTACTGAGTGGACGGGAAGAGAAATTGTGCAAGATTGAAATGGGATGAGCGAATGATCGAAGTGTTCGAGAGATTGAAAGAGGAGGCTGCAAGAGACGTGACGTTGGCTTTCCCGGACTATAGTGAGAATGCGAATAAACTAGAACTGTATACGGATGCAAGTAAATATAGTATGGGAGGATGCTTGGTACAAATGCAGAAGGTGAATGGGGGAGAACAATTGAGAGTAATTGCGTATGTGAGCAAGGCGTTTGGAAGGGCAGAGTTGAAATATTCGGTGATTGAAAAGGAATTGGCTGCTATAAGGTTTTGTGTGAAAGCGTTGAAAGTATTTTTGTATGGGGTAGATTTTGTGGATCTGGACGGACCATCGACCGCTAGTATATATGGTTAAAAAGGAGAGTGTGAATGCTAGAATTGCGAGAACGATAGAGGATTTGAATGAGTTTAGTTTTAAGGTAGAGTATGTACAAGTTAGACAGAATATTGTTACAGATGCTATGTCGCGTATGTGGACTGAACGAGATGATAGGGTTAGGAGCGACTGGGACCCGGACCAAGTACCTGTAGGATTTGTAGTAAAGCAACAGTATGTGGGGAGAATCGAGTGTGGGAATGTCTGTTTGGGGTTGAGTAATTTGGAAACAAATGGGTTGATTGTGGAGTACCTGCAAGCATGAACGAGTTACGTGAAAAGGTGATGAATGAGATGCCGGAAGGAGTGCAGCGAGGAAGGAAGGGAATTAGATGAGGAGGAAAAGTTAGTGAAAGTGTTGTTGGTAGTGGCTGAAATGTTTAAAATTACAGTACGGTTGTTCTTTGGATGGAATAGGCCGGGTGGAGTATAAAGGAAGGGTGAATGAAAATGGTACGAATGTGATTTTAAATGTTCACTGTGGAAAAGGATAATTGTAGCTGGCTGGTTAAGAAAGGTGATTTGGGGAAAATGAGGGAATAAGGGGTAGGGGTTGAGGATATCGTTGAAGATGAATGCGATGAGGATGGTTGTGAGGAAGCTAAGCAGGTGAATGTAGCCGTGAGAGCGTGTATGCATGAAGCGAAAGGTAAATTAGTAACGAATGTAGTGGTGAATCAGAATGAATATTGTAGTTTGGTAGACACGGAGCACAAGTGTCGTTAGTGAGTAGTACAGTAGTTAGTGAATTGGAAAGGTGCGATTGGGATATAAAAGAAAATCAACGAGTGTAAGGATACATGGTTTGGGACAAGGGGAGTGTTAGTATGGGGGAGGAGGTACAATTAAAAATTCAGTTAGGGGATTTGAAATAATACATAATTTTGTAGTCATGGATGAGAATGATATGCCAATGTTTTTATTAGGAATTGATTTTATGAGAATGCATGATATAAGTGTGGATGTCGGGAGGGGAATTTTAGGAAAGGGCGGCAGGGAAATAACGAAAGGTTAAAGGAGGGGATGTGTCTAAAACTAGTTTTGTAGGTATGGTAGATATTGCAATGAGTGAAAATGATTTGTTGAGTGAAGAGGAAATTAAGCAGATGCAAAATCAGTGCATGAAAATAAATATGTTAAGAGAGTGTGTGTTAGGGGTGTAAGAGTAGGAAGTTGGCCGTCTGAGTTAGAAGTGTATAAGCGAAGTGCTAAGAGATTTGTTGTATGTAAAGGTATAGTTTATTTTTTGCATCAGGAAGGAATATGGGATGGGAAGTGTATGTGCCAGTATTTTCGGAAGACACAGCCGTGGGTATGTGTTTATTGGTGCATGATAGGTTTGGGCATCTGGGGAAAAATAAATTATGGGAATGTATGAGAGAGATTGTATGTGCCTGGATTGAGTAAAATTTGTGCGGATGTAGCGATTACGTGTGCGGACTGTCAGAAGGGTAAGTATCAAAGTGTGCATGCGAATCCACCTGTGTTGCGATTGCAGATGAAAGAGTTATTTGAGATGGTTGTGATTGATTGTGTGTCGTTGCTGTGACTGCTAGAGGACATGTGGGAATGGTTGTAATGGTAGATCATTTGAGTAAGTTTGCATATGCGGTAGCGATTCGGAACAAAAAGAGTGAGACCAGCGAGAATGGTGGGTCAAGTGATGTTGCCAATGTGTGTGTGCAAAGCGACGCGAATGTTGAGTGACAATGGGCCTGAATTTGTTGGATGGGAGTTTGAGCAAATGTTGCGTGATTGGGGCATAGAACATGTGTACTCTACGCCGTATATGCCCAGTGCGAATGGATTGGCGGGACGAACGGTGAGAACGTTGACAGAGATATTACGTATGATGAGTGAATGTGATAATGATTGGGATGTAAACGTTGGGCGAGCGTTGTGGGTATACAACGCCACCATGCATAAGGGTATTGGTATGTCTCCGTGTAAATATGTGTTAAATTTTGAAAAGATAGTGAGACCGAGATCGGGTATATCTGAGAATGATAGGGAGGTATGGAAGAAGGCGCATGAGAGATTTGAAAGTTACAAGGTGGCGAGAAAGTGTTGAAAAAAGTAATCGAGAAAGGGCGGTTGAATGTAAATAAAGTGCGTGAAAAATTTGAGGGTCCGTATGAAGTGTTGGAAGTTGGTCCCAGTGGGCTTAGTTATGTTGTAGGGGAAGCATGTGTAGATGGTAGTGTGAGAGAAATACGAGGCATCATAACCACCAATGCGAGATGGAAGGATGTACCGGAATATGTGAGAGAGAGAATGGGGTGTATAAATGGTTGAAATCGAATATGGGTGAACCAAGTATGCATGAGAGCTTGTGTATGGAGGATCAGCAATTTGTTTTGATAGAGTATGGTAGGAAACGTAAGAAAGGGAAGAACGTAAGTGAACGGAGTGATCGTAAGTTGTGTGATAGGGTGTGAATGCCAAAGTGAAAATGAGTGATAAAGCGTGTAATACAGATGAATGGGATGGTATGAATAGAACGTATAGCATATGCGGGTTTGATATAACCGAGTTGACTGAATGTGTAGGGGTAAGTGAACGGTTGGAGGTGAGCGAAAGTGTAAGAGTAAGAGAGCTTAGCAGTGATAGACGAGTGATTGAAAGCATGAATGAATCGTTGCAAGAATTGGAAAGGTCAATGAGCGAATGGGATGGGTTAGTTGAAGAATTGGGGAGGTATTTGGGAACGAGTTAGAGGGTATAGATGAGGTTGTGGATGAAATTGAGAGTGGTAATAGTGAAGAAGATAGCGTGAATCTGAGAGAGAATGGAGGAGAAAATGTAAATCTGAATGTTGCTGGAAGAGAGTGAGTCTGAGAGAATGATTGCGTGTGCCTCTGAACGCGTTCTAAAGGACCTGCTAGTGAGCATCCATGGGTGTTACGTAAGGCGATTTGAATGCAGTATGAAAGGTGTTGGTTGGGAAATGCTAAAAGGGGGAGAATTATAGAGGGATGAATAAATTTGTTTGTATTTAGCATTTCCCAACGTTTTGTAAGAGAGAGAGAGAGAGAGAGAGAGAGAGAGAGAGAGAGAGAGAGAGAGAGAGAGAGAGAGAGAGCCAGTGTAATGGTCGTTGGTGAGTGCTTCGGTTGTTGGAAGAGGGATGAGGTCGTTAGTTTGTTTACGGCGCTGTCTGTCTGTGGAATATGTGAAGGATTTTTTCGGTTTTGAGAGAGTCTTGAGCTGAGTTCTGTGCAAGGCGGACATTGATGGTGGATTATTGTATGCTTCATGAGTCGTGTGTTTTCTGTTGGATGTCATTGTTGTCTGTGCATGTGTCTCTTCCTTTTTGCTCGTTTTTTTTTTGGGGGTTGAAAGTCTGTTTTCGGTTTCGTTTGTGTAATTTTGTCTACTGTGTTGGCGACCGTGGACACGTCATCCATCTCCCAGCAACCGAGGATCATAGTGAGTATTGTATGTGGTTATATGTTCGGTGTATCTGTGTTGTGTATTGTTTTTTGTGTTTTTAAATCCCGCCACAATAAAATGGAGATAAAAGACTCCTTGGTAACCTTTAGTTAGACCAACATATCATCACCAACTGATAAAATACCAAGGAGAAATAAAATACCCTATAACAAACTACACACGAATATTAAGCAGTGGCAATAAAATTTGTATTCAATATTCACTTTTGAAATATAAATTATATGTGAAGTTGTAAAGTCACCAATTCGGCGCCAGGATAGTGTTTCGGCGGCGCCATTAATTAAGTCTCCGCTGAGCTTGTTTTCTTTGGTGACTTCCCGTTTTCTTCAAGCTCAATTAGTCACGCCTAAAACGTGCCAGGTCATGCATTTTAATCATTTTTACTTTATGGTATTTATACGGATGTCACACATTGTGTATCACATGTTTCTTCATTCACAGGCATCAAGATTGTATCTATATTGTAACTCTGTATATTTCGTATTGTAATTTGTACTCGTTCACTGCATATTATTGTTTATTGTTTCGACCTGGTCACAGTCAATTCCATTGTCTCTCACGGCCCGGCGTCAGTCGGCCGCAATATAAGCCGCCTGGATCTGTAATAAAGCAGCAGTAACCTTTACCTGCTCGTTTCTTTGACACCTTACAGTGGTGACCCGGGTGACTCTGGCCAGGATGGAGATCGACAGGAGCCTGGTGCCGTAGGAGAGGATGGGGGGTTCCGTTGGCGGCCGTCAGGAAGGCGGCCGGGTCTGGTGTCTGGTTGCGGTCCTCTCTGGATGCTGGGAAGACCGACTTAAAGGCTCCTGTGTCGACCAGCATCATCCTGTATTTGTAAAGTCACCAATTCGGGCGCCAGGATAGTGTTTCGGCGGCGCCATTAATTAAGTCTCCGCTGAGCTTGTTTTCTTTGGTGACTTCCCGTTTTCTTCAAGCTCAATTAGTCACGCCTAAAACGTGCCAGGTCACGCATTTTAATCATTTTTACTTTATGGTATTTATACGGATGTCACACATTGTGTATCACATGTTTCTTCATTCACAGGCATCAAGATTGTATCTATATTGTAACTCTGTATATTTCGTATTGTAATTTGTACTCGTTCACTGCATATTATTGTTTATTGTTTCGACCTCAGGTCACAGTCAATTCCATTGTCTCACGGCCCGGCGTCAGTCGGCCGCAATATAAGCCGCCTGGATCTGTAATAAAGCAGCAGTAACCTTTACCTGCTCGTTTCTTTGACACCTTACAAAGTCATTGACGTCTCATATGCACTGACTGATGGATTTATGTCAACATTTTCATGTGTAGCAACTGCTGCATAATAATAAAGCACAAGATCACAGACGACAGGGCACATCAGCCGGTAATACAAACCCACAAAAGGCTCTATAAACATCAGGAAACTGAACCACAACCTCTGATAAACTTTCCTAGTTACTGCCAGCTGTAAACCCACAATCAGGCACATCTTACTTTGTCTGTCAGCTCCTCCTTAGACTTCAAATTTTTCAGGATTTGGGGAGTGAGGATGTTGGTCCCATGGTCCTTACCCTCCTCACAGACATCACAGAAGTCCATTTGCATGTAGTGTCACTCATGTCTTCACTATAAAATCCAGTATGTTCAACTCACATTCTGGTGAGGGTTCCTTCAAGCCACCATATCTGAAAAGAAGATTTTCCAGATCAGGTCCCTCAGCCATGGTTGACTATCAAAAGCAATCTACTTGAATTCTGTTAGGTTGTAATCGCCAAAATCAGTTCTTAGCACTACAGTCCTTCCTGAAGACAGCTCACACTACCAAGCAGAGAGACTACTCCATCATAGCATTAATATTCCTTTCACTCCTGCTCCTCCCAAACCGTCTCAATCCTCAATCAAAGTGGACATCCTACTACTTGTGTGCTTCTGTTACAAATTCAGTACAGCATTTGTTTGTGTCAACAATGTACTATTTTAGACTTCAATATCATACATAGTTTCAAACCAGACTTTGCCTGTACACAGGCAAAACATATAATACTAATTAACAGTTGTATGGAAAATCAGTAATTCAGGTGAAATACTGTTAATATACTATTGCTTCATGAAAACTAATGCTTCATGAAAACAGCATTTCCATTAGTAAACAAACAAGATCACCTTTGGTAACGGCCATAATAACCAGTCTATAATATCTATCACCGACAGTAAAGGACACAAATTATTCAGCATGCTTTCATCTGCTCTTATAATAACTGACATTTCAATGAAATCCATCTAAAAATTGTTGACAATTCATCTTCAAAAGTATTATATGGCAAAAGCTGATAATTTCATTAAAAATCGTGTGCATAATTAACTCCAATGGCACCAGAATTGATGTTATAAAGTGCAAGAGATTTCAGGCTGAAATCTGAAGTAATGTTGCTGTTTATAATTACAGCACTGTATGCCATTTCTAAGGAAATTCCCCAAATTCTTTTGGTATGTTCATTTATAATGAAGGGAGTTAATATAACGTATGAATATCAGAAGCAAACACCTGTCTAAAGTGTGAAGAGATGTAGAAGCAATTTAGCAGCGAAGAGGTACACAGAAGGGACAATACACACTACAGAAAAGAGACTACATAACTCCCATCCATTTTGAAAGATCAGGACGTAGCAAAGTAACCAAGGCCTAACTTTGAAACTCTCTCTATTCCTAAACAATAATTAATATATAATAATGAAATTGTTTTCATGATCCATATACATACACACCCTTCCCTGGACTGATCAACTTCAAACCAGTCCTTGCTGTGCAACAAAGGTGGAAGTTTTGGGTTAGAAAGAAGGCCTCTAGAGCAAGCTGGGGTACTCAGTTGTGGGAATGTTAAAACTCTGATTAATCTTTAAAGCACAAAGATTAAACCTCGCATTTCACTCAAGCAGAATTACTACTACAGAGGAAGGGAAAGCCTCAAAGTTCTTCAGAAATATTCACCTGAAAGGAGAGGCAATCTTCCTACACTTGCAGAGCAGAGAACTCTGAATCAGTCCAGAGAAACAGTGATTTCTGACTAGTGCCTTTCCCTTCCAAACTGACATGGGTCCTCCTCTTCTCATACTCTGCAAGACGGGGAGGTGGTGTCACCGCAGAAGCTTCCTCATCCCAGCAGGAGGAATAAGATGCAAGGTGGAAAATACAAAACTTTTACAATACAGGAATAACTATTTTACAGCCACTACAGTCTGCATAACCTTTGCCAGTTAAGCAAATCACCAAGACAGACCAAAATAAACCCCAGATACAAAGAATCTTTCGAATTCTGAAATTCACCCCAAATGATCAAAAGTTTACTTCGTACAGACAATTGCTTCCTAATAAGGGAAATCCACATAAAGACAGCATTCAGTGACTACTCTCCACAACACACCACAAGTGTTGACCATATTTAAGAGCATCATGGGTCATATTCAAGAGCATCAAGCCTTCTGTCAAATGCAGAATGTGGAGCCCTGTAGTCTTCACATCATCACACAGTTTGTTAGGAATAAACAACATGACTGAGGTCTTATATTACAAAATGACACATGTAAAGAAATAACTTTAAACCACAGTACAATCATATTAGGATAGTGGCACTGGTTTTCCATCCATTTTGGCATTAAAAACTGATAGGCACTAACCATATTAACTTAGAGAGCTAAAAGTTTTATATGAAGAAGTTCAACCATTATATTTCATAAATGCAATAGTTTCAGTGCAGTGACATTTGGAATTTTGAAAAATTTTTACAGTCATTTCTTACAGCGATCCTTAATTTTGCTGTTTGCTTCTCTTTGCTGTATCTTCAGTACTAATTAACACATTTTCTTTCAGACTGCTGTATTTGTAAGGAGTGACAGCGAAGAATAAGAAAAACCTGCAAAAATAGAAGGAGGAAAGAAAAGAAAAAGGAGGTGGACGGGTTATTAGTTCCAAAAACCACCATGGAACTAATATCCGTCCACTTTTGGCAACTTCCTCCAAACATGATAAGACTTGGTTATATGTGTAAAGGGGGCACTGGCGCACATGTATGTGTACTCAAGAGCTCTCTGACTTTATTGGTGGTGCCACAATTGAGGCTCAAAAGTCACATTTTTGGAACCTAAAACCATCCACGGACAGGAATATGTTACCTGTCCGTTGGCATGTCCGGATAACCACGGATATGTCTGGGCAACCTGAAACCCGTCCACAGATATGTCTGGGTAACCTGTAACCCATTCAATAGAATGTGCGGGTAATATATAATCCATCCAACTGCCAGTCTGGATAACCTATAATCTGCTAAACCTTTGGTCAGGAATGTGTTTCCCGTTCACAAATATGGAACTGGGAACAGGTTTCCTTCCTCCATCAATTAACAGCTCTTGTGTACCAAAAGTTCTTAACATTATACAATTTTCTTTATACAGGTATTTCAGAATAGTACCCTAGCCTAATATGGTTTAATTAAAATGGTAACTAAAACAAAAACTGGGTCTAAAGTAAAAAAAAAAAAAAAAGGACCAGAAACATGTAATAGCCCAAGCTGTGGAAGAAATAAAAAGGTAAGCATTTTGCTAGTTCATGACTAGTGTAGGCTATTTGTTTCATTGAAAATATAACATAGGCTACTTGATATTCACCTGTGTTAGGCCTAACATCCGGCCCCTGGCCAAAACAATCTTTCTTATCAGTGGAAGGTTGAAATGCTAGGGGTGGGGCCTGGAGTAACATTGTTTTGTGTTGATGTAGTTCTGTTACATGCAGGATTTGTCATCAGTTTTTTATCTCAATTACATTTCATATATTGTGGTGCTGAATAAGCTAACCTTGATAGGTTCCAGTGCTTGGCCTTATATGCCTAAATTTCATATTCACTCACTCTATATTAGGCTACCATCAAGGTGATTAGTTTTGGAACCTAGTCTATCTGACACTCCATTTAGCCCTAGTCTAGCTTAACTGCACATTTTTTCCCCTCCACACCTTGGAAGTATGAGATCCCAAAGTCCACCTTACGTGAGCATGTGGTTGGCATTACTAAAGGCTACAGACGGGGACCAGCAGTACTTCTTATTGAAGAAGAGAAGATTCTTGTCAGTTTTATTCACATCTCTGAAAGGAGAGCTATGGCAGTCACAAAGGAGAAGGTTTTAGACGCAGCCATGCTAGCTGAGGAGGAGAATGAGAAGGGAATCATGCATCCTACGTCAATGGGATGTGACAAGCCTAATTACTGGCCAAGTAAGCGATGGTGGTATTCTCTTTCAAAAAGAAACCTGACAGTATCCATCAGAACACTGGAATCACTGTCCCATTAAAAAAAGGTTGTGCTTGAAATATAATCAGACATTTCTCTTCCCGGGTCATCTGTTCAGATGAAGAAGGGGGCGATGTAGTTTTCTTCAAAGAAGTGAAAGAAGACTTTTTCACGAAACAGGAAGAAAACAAAGATGTGACATTTGTGCCAAAGAATGAAATGACTACATTGTCAGAGAGGTGCTATGAATGGACCCGGTATGGAAGAGTATTTGGATTAAAATTACAGGAAGGTGTATGGAGTGTGTGCTTGGAAAAGTTAGGCTTGGTGTAGCTTAGGTCCTAGTTTAGTGCAAATTTAATTGATAAAACTTTCATTTTTCTATGGTTGCTGTATTTGTAGACAAAAATATTAACTGAAACTACCTTAATTTTGTTTGAAAGTAACGCTCTTGGGTTCTAAAATATATACCAGTTGTTAAGCTGTGTGTGTGAATTTATTGAATAAATCTCATATTTAAATCAATAAAACTCGTATTTTTCTATGGCTGCTGCATTCGTATATTGTTCAGGAAGATGTATGATATTAATTTATGTCACAGACAAATTTTATTCAATCTGTGCAGAGAAACAGAGAATTAGTATTATCACATTCTTGATCAGCTTCTCCCATTTTTGTGAATACCATTTCATAACCAAAGCATAAAAGGTACAAACTTTTACTATAGATAAAAGCAATAAAAACACACAACCTCGGTGAATTTGAGCCATCTGTTGACCTTAAAAGAACAAATAAAAGGGCTTGGACTTAAATAGGCTACAGTGTCTGGGAAATAGGTTTTGTGGGTTTTTAATTCCCAGACACCTTTTTGGAGTTAATATCTTGGCCTTGAATCATTGAATTCACATTCTGAAGCCACCAAATGAAGCTGAAACCTTCTTTCCATGTAGGGCCTCATAATTTCGACTAATTGACACCAGAAAAAATTACAAGGCAAAATCTTAAAAAAAGTAGAAAATTTTTTCCTTAGCTGGACCTTTGAGCCAAAAAGTAGGATCACAAGTGGTCACCCTGAGTCTACAAAGCCAGGGGCGTCAATTTGTTGGGGGTCAACTGTCCCCCCAAGACCCAGTCCCCCCACCCCCAACAAAGCCTCAACTTGGCCCCCTCACCCCCAAGCCCCAAGTTTCATGTTTTCTTTTTAAATGTGCAATCATAAATATATAAAATTTCTCTGAAATATTATGTTTCTTGATCTTTTTCTGTCTACTAGCTACCAGTGATGATGAGATAAAACATGTAGTAGTGAGTATTGTTATAACCCTGATAAAGAGAGACATTACTATTTTTCCTATTTTGTAACGCTGACGGGGCCCGGTCAAAAGGAAGGAAGGATGAAGAAGAGTAAACAAGAAGGGCAGCTAGATCACGGCAATAACGCTAGGTGTAGTACATTAAAATGTAAACCTGTACCATAGGGAAGGGACAATAAACGTGTGAGTACTTTACACGAAGTGTGTATTTAATCCACCTTAAGCCCACGAGAGTTTTAAGTTATGACACCTGAGATTCCTTTTGAATTGAGATAATTACAGGGTGGACAGAGTAGTACCTCTGGTTGCAACTGGTAATTTTAAAGCAACAGCATTTTCTGGCTTAGACTGCAACATTAGGCTTTGACTCCTGCAAGAAGAGATTGTTATAAACTAAACACAGAAAGGAGAGAATAAATAAACACTGCAAGAGAAGAATGTCACAACAGCCTTTGATTAACACTAAACACATTCTGCACGATCTCCCAAGGGTTTCCTGAGCCTGACCCAAGCACGGATAAAAGAAGGGGGTTGTGCACAGCATTGCTGTAACTTGCTACAAATCTTCAGCAATCTGGTGTAGGGGGTGAACAGAATAGAAGTATTTATGGGGCTACATAAAGGTTTAGGCTTAACACCAGCCCAGCACAACAGCTACAGTACTGTACTTTGCTATAGAGGGTCCCAGTGCAATAACCATCATTGAAAGACTGCAGAAAAGGGTCTGGTAACTGGCTTAGGAGTGAAATCGCATGAAAAGGAATATTGCCTAAGAAATTCAAAATTCAATCATTTATGTAATGCTGTACTTCAAGTAACCAGGACTGAATCTATGTCACAACCTAATGGACTGAAGTTATAAGCTAACTGGAGGCTGTTTTTAATCCTGGTAAATATTTCCCACTAATTTCTGTCTAAAACAAGTTATGAAATAAAAAAAAGGAGGGGGGCGATTCAATAGAACACAATTTGCCACAAGTTCTTGATCCAGACCTCAACTAATCAAGCAAATGTTTCTGTCCCTTGAACAACCATGCCCGAGAATGTCACGTAAGTGCCAATAAAATAAGTGGCAGTGAAACATCTAAAGAATCACAGAATCCCCACCATTATATGAGTCTGTAATATCAGTGTTTCAGACATATAAACCAGTAAGTCACAAATGAACTGAAGCTGTAAGACTGTAAGGCTTGTTTGGTTTCTTTTACTTAAAACACAGCATTTGCTTCTGCACAAATAATCCACCTAAATAAAAAAAAAAAACATACCAATACATAATCCTGCTTCGTTCCCACACCTAACCTAACCTGGCCCATCACTAACTTGACCATGTCACTTCCCTTAATCAGAATCACAACTTGCAGAAGAAGCAGCATCAAAGACATGTTAGAATACTTTAAGGGTAAAACTACGCATTGGAAATTATGAGTATTAATTAGAATATTATATTCAGTACAATGGATAGCAACTCGTACAAGTTACGGAACCTGAATGCTTTTGATATATGATGATTCAAATATGAAATATTTTCATCTAATGCACATTAAATCTGGAATAGACAAAAGTTTCTTTATGAAGGTGAAAAATTATATTTTATAGTTTTTAAAATTTTCATCTCATTCATTCTCGTGTTTTTGTTTTATGTTTGTTTCTTTTTTCTCTCCCTTCCCAAAATTCGTCTGCTCTCTCTCTCTCTCTCTCTCTCTCTCTCTCTCTCTCTCTCTCTCTCTCTCTCTCTCTCTCTCTCTCTCTCGTCTCGTCTGCTGGGCCTTTTCAGAAAAGGACTTTTGTCTTTCTTATTAAAAAAAGGCAATAAAATATTTCTATTTCTATTAATCAAATTTAAATAGGGAAAATATACCACTCTGTACTAATAGTATAGTCAACACTCCGTTATTTATTTGAATATTAAATAATTTCTAAGCCTTTTTGCCCTGATTGTTTTGGTAACTCGAACGAATTACTAAGAAAATTAATATGGGAATTCAATTTATATATATATATATATATATATATATATATATATATATATATATATATATATATATATATATATATATATATATATATATATA